>NW_020175410.1:4406928-4487922 GCF_003031525.2 Neophocaena asiaeorientalis asiaeorientalis
AATCAGTAGTACCAAGACTGAGAAACCCTGCCTTCTCTGCCTGGCTAGGACCTCCAGTAAAACACAGAAGAGATGAAAACAAACTTCTGCATCATGTTCCAAATCCTAGTGGGAAAAATTTGGTCTTCTGCTCTTAAAGATGTCAGCTGTACACTTTTTCATATATACCCATTTTAAGATTGAGGAACTTCTATTTTATACCTCATTTGCTGAGAGTTTTCATTATCAGTGGTTGCTTAATTTTATCAAATGCTTTTCTGTACCTATTCAGACGTTCATATGGTTTTTCCCTTTTAGTCTATTAATATGGAGAATTCTTAATTTTTAAATGTTAAAATGGATTCCTGGAATAAAACCCATTGAATTTGGATTCAATTTGAAAAACTTTAAAGTTTTTACCTCTATGTATTGAGGAATACTGGTATAGAGTATTCCTTTCTTATAATCACTTTGTTTAGTTCTGATATCAGGGTAATACTGGCCTCATCTTCTATTATTGGGAACAGTTCGTATAGAATTGGTTGAATTGCTTTTTCAAATGTTGACAGAAGTCACCAGTGAAGCCTAATTAGGCCTAGGCTTTTCTCTGCCAGAGGGGTTTACCTATGAATTCAATTTGTTTAATGTATGTGTATGTGTTGCTACTTAAGTTCTGTTTCTTCCTGAGTTAACTTTAGTAGTTTGTGTCTCCCAAAGAATTTGCCCATTTCATCAATGTCAGATTTATAAGCATACAATTATGTTTCTTATTTTCTCTTCAGTGTCCATAGGTTCTGTGGTGATACCCCTCTTTTATTCCTGATTTTAGTAATTTATATTTTCCCCCATTTTCTGTATTAGTCATTTTCTTCTCTCTGCTTTCTTTAGGTTTAATTTACTCTTCTTTTAGTTTCTTAATGTGGAAGCTTACAACATTGATTTGAGGCCTTTCTATTCAACTAATGTTAGCATTTAATGCTATAAAATTTCTTTTAAGCCCTGAGTTAGCTGTATCCCACACATTTTAATAGGCTGTATTTCAATTTCATTGAAATAAAAATATTTTCTTATTTCCCTTGTGATTTTTCCACTTATCCAAATATGTACAAATTAGCAAGATATCTGCCTGTTATGAATTTCTACTTTAATTCCATTGTAGTTAGAGAACATAGTTTGTATGATTTCAATACTTCACGTTTGTTGAAATTTGTTTTATGGCCCAGAATATTTTCTCTCTTGGCAAATAATTTAAGTGCCCTTAAAAAACCGCTATGCTGCCATTATTGGTGGAGTGTTCAGTACACATCGATTGGGTTAAACTGGCTGAGAATGCTGTTCGAGACCTCTGGGTCCTTACTGATTTTCTTCTTCTGTCAGTTCTTGAGAGATGATTTCCCCACTACAGTGGAATTCCATGTTTTCAACTATTATTTTCACATTCAAGTTTTTGAACCATATGGAATTTATCCAGGCATATACAATAAAATGTAGATCCAATCTTTAAAATATTTCATCATTAATATTTTAGGTAGCACAATAAGGATGGTTTTAAGAGACAGAACTATTTTAGAGAATATATAAAATACGTAATATACTTTTAAAATACCTAACATAGCTCTTTAAAACTAAAAGGGGAGAAATCATAATGGAGAAAAAAAATCTGAAGGTACAGCAAGAAAAAAACGTTTTGAAAATACATTTTTTTGAACAACATACCCATCCTGCATATATAATGAATACTAATATTCTTTTATTTTGACTAAAATTTAATCTCTGTGAGTAATCTGTCCAATATAGAAGTTATTTTGAAGTCAATTCTCTGATGGTCTCGCAAAACAAACAAACAATGCTAAGACGACAAAACAATAGTTCACTTTACCCAGGTTCCTTGTTTCCTGCTCTTTGGCTCAAAGTTAATGCCATAATCTAACCTTATTTGAAATTCCTGAAATATGCTACTTCTGACTAGAATGCTGATTTCTGATTAGCACTTGGTTTTCCTAGATTCACTAATTTTTTTTTCCTGTCACAAATTTCACAGGAAAACCAGTGTGCTATATTATTTGAAGCAAAGAAAGGTCTGTAAAGCACTAGTAGCTGAGGGCTAAATTTGTTATGGTTTTTCATCCCAAAAATCTTTCAGGAAAATCAGAGGCAAGAAAGCTATCTAATGTTTCATGTTAAAAATTAGCAATCAATAGTTCTATTCAAGAAAAATAGAAAATAAATTATGAAACTTTTATACTTATTGATTAGGCTATATGAAACTGCTTTTCAAATCCAAGAGACTGACTTCTATGTGGGTTTACATATAACTGGAGGTTTTCTTTGGCTTGTTTTTTTTGTTTTTTAACATCTTTATCGGAGTATAATCGCTTTACAATCGTGTGTTAGTTTCTGCTTTATAACAAAGTGAATCAGCTATACATATACATATACCCCCATATCCCCTCCCTCTTGTGTCTCCCTCCCACCCTCTCTATCCCACCCCTCTAGGTGGTCTCCCTGTGCTATGCAGCTGCTTCCCACTAGCTATCTATTTTACATTTGGTAGTATATATATGTCAATGCCACTCTCTCACTTTGTCCCAGCTTACCCTTCCCCCTCCGTGTCCTCAAGTCCATTCTCTGCATCTGTGTCTTTATTCCTCTCCTGCCCCTAGGTTCATCAGAACCTTTTTTTTTTTTTAGATTCCATATATATGTGTTAGCATATGGTATTTGTTTTCCTCTTTCTGACTTACTTCACTCTGTATGACAGACTCTAGGACCATCCACCTCACTACAAATAACTCAATTTCATTTCTTTTTATGGCTGAGTAATACTCCACTGTATATATGTGCCACATCTTCTTTATCCACTCATCTGTCAGTGGACACTTAGGCAGCTTCCATATCCTGGCTATTGTAAATAGAGCTGCAATGAACATTGTGGTACATGACTCTTTTTGAATTATGGTTTTCTCAGGGTATATGCCCTACAGTGGGATTGCTGGGTCATATGGCAGTTCTATTTTTATTACTGGAGTTTTAAGACTACATAATATCATAGAACAACGGCCCTTCTATAATCCACCAAATTCGCCTTTTTACAAGAGATTGGTTCCCCTCCCCAAGACTGACTTCACACGTATTGTGTTTTTTCCAGCCACATCAGTTTTAGGTGTGAAATGAAAACAGCAACTCCCTAGCTCACCCTTTCCAGGTAATTTTTACAAATGCTCTTCATCCCCTCTCTTCACCAGCAGCCCTTCAGTTCACTAACACAGGACTCATGAGCCTCCCTGATACAAAAGCTGTTGCTGCTGGTAATTTCTGTGAACACCCCCCATGGCTACATTCTCCCCACACTGCTTGTGCTGATGCCGCGCCTGTCTCGTCGGGCATCACCATCCCTGCCTCTGAGTACTTGGGTTTCGGATTTGGGAAAGTAACCTTTTCACAACTCAGGCTTAAACAGCAGGTCTGCTGAAGATGAAAGTTTTGTAGCCCAGTGGTGACAGGAGAGAACCCCAAGGAATCTCCCTGCTTCTTGAGACTTCAGCCCCATTATATGGGGCTTGCTTCCACCTCCAGGCCTTAGTACTTGGCATTGCTTCTGCTCAGGTGTTAACACAAGGTTTGCTCCTGCCTAAGCACCCTATGATATCTGTACCCCACCTCACTCTTATCCAAGTATTTCCTATCTTCCTTCTTTATCTTTTTCCCTCCACAGAACTTATCTTCTAATATATTTTTATAATATATCACTTACTGATTTTGTTTTTATTAGCCTCTTCCCTGGAATATAAACTCCATGAGCTTTGGGATTTTGTCAGTTTCATTCACGTTGGACCCTAGAGCGCCTGACACCAAGCAGATGCCTAATAAATATTTATTAAATGAATGAACAGTCCCTGGAAGTACAGCTTCTCACTGCTTCCCTACCACCCACCTAAGCCCCAGGTCCCCACCAGACCATCCACCTTCAGGCCGTAATGGACGCGGGTCCACGTTCTCATGCCAGGACCCAGGGCAGGACCAAATCTGAAACATACAGCCCTTCATTTCCCCAGCGAGAGGGTGAGAATTCCTCAGATCCCATCTCTGTTTGATTCCCCTTCCCATTGAAGTATGGCTTCCCCTCCTCACCCTGCCACCCCGTAGCTTACCACCAAAGCCGTTTTCTGCTTTCCTGAGCGCCGTCTTCGGCCCCAAAGCCTGTTTTGTTTAGTTAAGCGAGGAGGCATTAGACTGAGGCGGCTCCAGTGCCGTGGCAGCCGACGTAAGCAAACCAAAACCTAAGCCTGTAAATGCCTCACGGTTACGAAATCCAAACCTACGGGCAACCAATCAGAGTCAAGTAGGCTTCAAGCTGTAGCCAATCAGTAGTAATTTCCTTGCTTTGTTTCCACCTTTTCTCCATTATAGTCCCCTTGGAGTGCTCGCTTTGGCGCTGCCCAATCCAAATCGATTTTTGCTCACAAAAACTCTTAAAACTGTTAATATGCTTCTGTGTATTTTTTAACAGGACCCCGCTTTCATTTGCACTATGGTATTTAAAGTTGAAAATTATATAACCATGGAAAAGTTTAATTTTGACTATGTAATGAGAATGAATTTTTAAAAATTAAATTCATATTTATTTATGCATAAAAGTATTTGTAACCTTAAGGTTAACTGTGTAATTAACTGATACATCACACTTGAATAAAATGTCACAACAACCTTTTTAAAAAGATGTATTTTAATGAGGAAAGAGGATTAGTGAAACATTTTTGTACATATCTTTTGAGATATTAAACATTACTGTCAAATATATAGATATATATAAAAGTGGATACGAATACAAATTATTTTGTCATGAAAGAGCTGTGCTTTCAAAGGCTTTTTTTTTTTTTTGCGGTACGCAGGCCTCTCACTGTTGCGGCCTCGCCCGTTGCCGAGCACAGGATCCAGACGCGCAGGCTCAGTGGCTATGGCTCACGGGCCTAGCCGCTCCGCGGCATGTGGGATCTTCCCGGACCGGGGCAGAACCCGTGTCCCCTGCATTGGCAGGCGGACTCTCAACCACTGCGCCACCAAGGAAGCCCCTCAAAGGCTTTTTAAAAGGCCAAAAAGGTAAAGTTTCTCCTAGAAAATTACACTTGGGACTTCCCTGGCGGTCCAGTGGTTAAGACTCTGCCTTCCAATGCAGGAGGCATGGGTTCAATCCCTGGTTGGGGAACTAAGATCCCACATGCCGTGGGGTGTGGCCAAAAACTTTTTAAAAAAAAAGAAAATGACACTTAAGAGTTAATGGTATCAAAGTCACATTGGCTAAAGAAGGAAAACAGCAAACTTTTAAACCTATTTTAATGGAAACCTTACTGCAAGCATGTGATTCTTTTGAACATAACACACAGAAAGTAGAATAACCTCAAAGGCATTTATAACTTTCCTCTCTGATATATTAAAGTACAAGTTTGGCTAATCACTCCTGAATTGTAAAATTTCCTGACAAACTCCCCTAGACTGAGCAGAGCTTCTCTCCTTTAAAAGGTCATATAAAAGATATAAGCCAGGATCCAGCAGAGCTAATACTGGTCCATAACAAAAGTTTACTTTAAGTTATTTAAAAATACTAACATAAGAAAATTCCAGTTTAAAAGAAATTTCAAACCAGTACTAAGCATTAAAAAACAGCCACATGGCTGAGGTTAATTTTCTAAAGTCAAACAAACAAGCTCCCCCTTTCTCCCCACCAAACAGCAATGGGACAGCTGCCCCATAATGCTTACTTGTTTGTTTGCTTTTTCCTACAAAACTCAGTTTACCACCTGCTGGAATCCCAGCCCAGGAACCAGCCTGTGAATGTAGATGGCTCATGGCCCTGTTTTATGATGACAATTGGCGTCCCCTTGTCTCTTCCAGAAGGGTCTGTCTCAAGGTATATTTTGGCTAAAAAGAGTTTAAAAGACAAAGTGAGTTAGTTTCAATTAAAGTAAAATAACTATAGAATGAAAAGCTTGCCAATAAAAGTAATAAATCAAATTTTCATTGCCCTAAAGTAGCCAATGCTACTCCATATGAACAATTCCTTATTGTCTTCTCTCATCTGCCATGGAATGTGCATGAGAGTCTCATTATTGCCTGAAAAAATTCCAAATTTTATGGAATTATTCTTACCGAATAATTATTCTTTACTTTGCAATAATACAAAAACAAACAAACAAAAAACTGTGCCAGAAAGAACAGCATTCCTCAAAAGGAATTTATAAAACTCTAAGTTGTCGGAGCTTCAAGATGGTGGAAGAGTAAGATGCGGAGATCAACTTCCCCTCCACAAATACATCAGAAATACATCTACGTGTGGAACAACTCCTACAGAACACCTACTGAACGCTGACAGAAGACCTCAGACCTCCCAAAAGGCAAGAAACCCACCATGAACCTGGGTAGGGCAAAAGAAAAAAGAAAAAACAGAGACAGAAGAATAGGGACGGGACCTGCACCAGTGGGAGGGAGCTGTGAAAGAGGAAAAGTTTCCACTCACTAGGAAGCCCTTTCGCGGGCGGAGACTGCAGGTGGCGGAGGGTGAAAGCTTCGGAGCCGCGGAGGAGAGCACAGCAACAGGGGTGCGGAGGGCAAAACGGAGAGATTCCCGCACAGAGGATCGGTGCCGACCGGCACTCACCAGCCCGAGAGGCTTGTCTGCTCACCCGCCGGGGCGGGCAGGGGCTGGGAGCTGAGGCTCGGGCTTCGGAGGTCGGATCCCAGGGAGAGGACTGGGGCTGTCTGTGTGAACACAGCCTGAAGGGGGCTAGTGAGCCATAGCTAGCCGGGAAGGAGTCCGGGAAAAGTTCTGGAGCTGCCGAAGAGGCAAGAGACTTTTTCTTGCCTCTGCTTCCTGGATGATTAAATCTCCACAGTCAACTTGATGGACCCTGCATCTATGGAATACCTGAATAGGCAACGAGTCATCTCAAATTGAGGAGGCGGACTTTGGGAGCAAAGTTATATATATATATATATTTTTTTTCCCTTTTCCTCATTTTGTGAGTGTGTATGTGTGTGATTTTGTCTGTATAGCTTTGCTTTACCATTTGTCCTAGGGTTCTGTACGTCCGTTTTTAAAATTTTTTTTTAACTTAAAAAATTTTTTTTCTTAATAATTATATTTTATTTTAATACCTATTTTATTTTATTTTATCTTCCTACTTTCTTTCTTTCTTCCTTTCTTCCTTTCTTTCTTCCTTCCTTCCTTTCTTTCTTCCTTTCTTCCTTTCTTCCTTCCTTCCTTCCTTCCTTTCTTTCTTTCTATTTATCCATTTTTTCTCCCTTTTATTCTGAGCCATGTGGATGAAAGGCTCTTGGTGCTCCAGCCAGGCATCAGGGCTGTGCCTCTGAGGTGGGAGAACCAAGTGCAGGACACTGGTCCACAAGAGACCTCCCAGCTACACATAATATCAAATTGCAAAAATCTCCCAGAGATCTCCATCTCAACACCAAGACCCAGCTTCACTCAACAACCAGCAAGTTACACTGCTGGACACCCTATGCCAAACAATTAGCAAAACAGGAACACAGCCCCATCCATTAGCAGAGAGGCTGCCTAAAATCATAATAAGGCCACAAACACCCCAAAACACACCACCAGATGTGGACCTGCCCACCAGAAAGACAAGATCCAGCCTCACACACCAAAACACAGGCACTAGTTCCCTCCACCAGGAAGCCTACACAACCCACTGAACCAACCTTAGCCACTGGGGACAGACACCAAAAACAACGGGAACTACGAACCTGCAGCCTGCGAAAAGCAGACCCCAAACACAGTAAGTTAAGCAAAATGAGAAGACAGAAAGACACACAGCAGATGAAGCAGCAAGGCAAAAACCCATCACCTAACAAATGAAGAGGAAATAGGCAGTCTACCTGAAAAAGAATTCAGAATAATGATAGTAAAGATGATCCAAAATCTTGAAAATAGAAGAGAGAAAATACAAGAAATGTTTAACAAGGACCTAGAAGAACTAAAGAGCAAACAAACAATGATGAACAACACAATAAATGAAATTAAAAATGCTCTAGAAGGGATCAATAGCAGAATAAAAGAGGCAGAAGAATGGATAAGTGACCTGGAAGATAAAATAGTGGATATAACTACTGCAGAACAGAAAAAAGACAAAAGAATGAAAAGAACTGAGGAAAGCCTCAGAGACCTCTGGGACAGAATTAAATGCACCAACATTCAAATGATAGGGGTCCCAGAAGAAGAAGAGAAAAAGAAAGGGACTGAGAAAATATTTGAAGAGATTATAGTTGAAAACTTACCTAATATGGGAAAGGAAACAGTTAATCAAGTCCAGAAAGCACAGAGAGTCCCATACAGGATAAATCCAAGGAGAAACATCCCAAGACACATATTAATCAAAGTATCAAAAATTAAATACAAAGAAAACATATTAAAGCAGCAAGGGAAAAACAACAAACAACACACAAGGGAATCCCCATACACTACTTAATAACCAAGAGATCACTGAAGATATCAAAGAGGGAATCAAAAAATACCTAGAAACAAAAGACACTGAAAACACGTTGACCCAAAACCTATGGGATGCAGCAAAAGCAGTTCTAAGAGGGAAGTTTATAGCAATACAATCCTACCTTAAGAAACAAGAAACGTCTCAAATAATCAACCTAACCTTACACCTAAAGCAATTAGAGAAAGAAGAACAAAATAACCCCAAAGTGAGCAGAAGGAAAGAAATCATAAAGATCAGATCAGAAATAAATCAAAAAGAAATGAAGGAAATGATAATTAACTTAATTGTGATTAAAAAGATCAATAAAACTAAAAGCTGGTTCTTTGAGAAGATAAACAAAATTGATAAACCATTAGCCAGACTCATCAAGAAAAAAGCGAGAAGACTTAAGTCATTAGAATTAGAAAGGAAAAAGGAGAAGTAACAACTGACACTGCAAAAATACAAAAGATCATGAGAGATTACTAAAGCAACTCTATGCCAATAAAATGGACAATCTGGAAGAAATGGACAAATTCTTAGACATGCACAACCTTCTAAGACTGAATCAGGAAGAAATAGAAAATATGAACTGACCAATCACAAGCACTGAATTTGAAACTGTGATTAAAAATCTTCCAACAAACAAAAGCCCAGGACCAGATGGCTTCACAGGTGAATTCTATCAAACATTTAGAAAAGAGCTAACACCCATCTTTCTCAAACTCTTCCAAAATATAGCAGAGGGAGGAACACTACCAAACTCATTCTATGAGGCCACCATCTCACTGATAACAAAACCAGACAAAGATGTCACAAACAAAGAAAACTACACGCCAATATCACTGATGAACATAGATGCAAAAATCCTCAACAAAATACTAGCAAACAGAATCCAACAGCACATTAAAAGGATCATACACCATGATCAAGTGGGGCTTATCCCAGGAATGGAAGGATTCTTCAATATTCCCAAATCAATCAATGTGATACACCATATTAAGAAACTGAAGAATAAAAACCATATGATCATCTCAATAGATGCAGAGAAAGCTTTCGACAAAATTCAACACCCATTTATGATAAAAACCCTGCAAAAGCAGGCATAGAGGGAACTTTCCTCAGCATAATAAAGCCAAATATGACAAACCCACACCCAACATCATCCTCAATGGTGAAAAACTGAAACCATTTCCACTAAGATCAGGAACAAGACAAGGTTGCCCACTCTCACCACTATTATTCAACATACTTTTGGAAGTTTTAGCCACAGCAATCAGAGAAAAATAGAAATAAAAGGAATCCAAGTTGGACAAGAAGAAATAAAGCTGTCACTGTTTGCAGATGACATGATCCTATACATAGAGAATCCTAAAGATGCTACCAGAAAACTACTAGAGCTAATCAATGAATTTGGTAAAGTAGCAGGATACAAAATTAATGCACAGAAATTTCTGGCATTCCTATACACTAATGATGAAAAATCTGAAAGTGAAATTAAGAAAACACTCCCATTTACCAAAGCTAAGTATCCATCAACAGATGACTGGATAAAGAAGATGTGGCACATATATACAATGGAATATTAGTCAGCCATAAAAAGAAACGAAATTGAGTTATTTGTAGTGAGGTGGATGGACCTAGAGTCTGTCATACAGAGTGAAGTAAGTCAGAAAGAGAAAAACAAATACCGTTTGCTAACATATATATATATACAATCTAAGAAAGAAAAAGGTCATGAAGAACCTAGGGGCAAGATGGGAATAAAGACACAGACCTACTACAGAATAGACTTGAGGATATGGGGAGAGGGAATGGTAAGCTGTGACAAATTGAGAGAGTGGAATGGACATATATACACTACCAAATGTAAAACAGATAGCTAGTGGGAAGCATAGCACAGGGTGATCAGCTCAGTGCTTTGTGACCACCTACAGGGGTGGGATAGGGATGGTGGGAGGGAGGGAGACGCAAGAGGGAAGAGATATGGTAACATCTGTATATGTATAACTGATTCACTTTGTCATAAAGCAGAAACTAACACACCATTGTAAAGAAATTATATTCCAATAATGATGTTTAAAAAAATCTAAGTTATCACAGTTATGGAGGCTTTACTATTTCCATAATAAAAAAGTGTTTAAGTGAATTAGAAATTTTCAGAATAAATTGATATAATTACATCCTAAATTAGATAACAAAATATGTTTTTCTTGTTCCTTTTCTGAAATTCTTCATTTAAAAAAAATTCCATTACTCTTCAGTTCTGAAGATGAAAGCTAAGATTCTTCTTGGTTTTGATATGTGGTTTTGGAGGATGTGGTGAAAAGAGAAGTCAGGAACTTGGTAACACCTGTTCAGAATTACTGTCATAATTCCCTACGGGATCTAGCTTACCCGACTTCAGAGATTCTGATTTCTCAACTTCATTGGCATCTTTTCCAATCCAAATAAAAATCTGAAAAATGAAGCAATAATAATACACATTGTTTTGGGAGTGTAGATGTTGTGCAAGCCGTATGCAAAGTGCTTCTCATACAATCCCACTTAATCTTCACAGCAACCTCAAAGTCAGGGGTGTGGTGATGGAGGTGCAGAGAGGTTCAATCACTTTCCTAATGTATACACTTACTAAGAGACCCTAAATTTATATCCAGCCAGTTTGACTCCAGATTTCACATTCTGGTATTTTAAGTTTATATAGTGTTTTCTAGTTATTAAGTGAGCTTTCCTTAAAACCACACGTTGGCTGGTTTTTTGCACCCAACCCTGGGGTGTGTAAGGCAGTCAGTATCCCCATACTATTATCCTGGGGGAACCATATGTAGCTTGTTTGTGGGCACCCCAGACTCCCTTTAGGATCCCCTAACTTAGTCCTAGGGTTCTTGTCCTATGGTATTGTATCCTGTCACACTTTGGTAAAAGTGCTATAATGTTTAATATTTAAATACTGATTCTTAAAAACAGATATATGTTCTGTATGTATCCTTCTTGTCAAATGTGTAGGTTTTCTGCTTCAATGATGACAAATTCTCCTGAATTCCCTTATATTTAAATCACTTTAAAATCACTTGTTGGCAGAGAAATTTTGGTCAAATTAGTTTTGATTACATTCTAATGCATACTGAAAGTGTTAGAATATTTGCTTGCAGGCACAGAACAAGCCATGACAGCATGGCCATGTAGATGAAAAGTATGATTGAAAAACAAATGAAATGTAGTACAGGAAATATTCTGAAGTATCCATGATTATGGAAGCAACAGAGCTCACTACAAATGGAAAAGATTAAATTCTTCTGAAAAAGGAAACAGTCTTATAATTCTTAAATACACAAAGGTGTTTTATTGACATAAGGTTTTAAATTTCATATCTAGAAATAAGTGATCCATTCACTTAGGGAGAATCTGTGACTAGATCCCAAACTCAAATATGGTAATTCTAGACCAAGAAGCTAAGTTGTAATATAACTGAATGACTTAGCAAGTAAGAACAAACCTAAAAGTAACAAGTCTCTGTGGTTGACTCTAAGACTAGGCCTAATTCAGATAAGTGTTTTATAATTGTTCTATACGATTTAGCTCCTAATATATTTATTTTTCCCTTTCACAGGAGAAAACAACTAACAGATGTGACATATAAAATCGCCATTAATTTTCTATCAAATAAAGATATATACATAACAGTAATATATTTTACTGTGTAGATTCAAAACTATTCTGTGTCTATTCCTTCCCCAGGGAAGGGGTTTCCTAGGACTTCTTGTCAAATTTCAAGAGAAATTCTGAATATTTTGGTCTTTCTGAGGCATCGTACCCCCCATGCACTGCAACCAACTAATGCATTTATTACTTAAATGAGTGGATGAATGAATGTATGAATAAATTAGGAATGAATGAATTTTACAAATAAATGAAAAGTAGGGTTTTTTTTGGCCAAAACTATACAGCCAAAGATGGTAGCCGTGGAATTATTTCCATATTCAGAAACCAACTTGCCACACTGGTTTTATTTTTTGCCAAACTGTGGAGAGTTTCTTTTAAATACAGCCTAAATCCACGGGTCCATTTATTATTAGACTTGCTATTTCTCAAAGCAGGTTGTGTCAGGTCCCAACTATAAGTACACTCTCTTCCTGTTCCACTCTCTTACCTGTTCCCAAGCATCTAGTAACATGACATCATCTTCTGCTAAATCATCCTGGGTGAACTCTCCTGGAACCTCTTCAACCTGAAATGTATAAAAAAGCTTTATAACCAAGCAGTTAAGCAGTGATTTTTCTAATATACAGGATATAAACGCCTTGCATTATTTGGAGCATAGCAAAAAGAAAAGTTTGGTAGCCATTTTTTTCTTCCTTTTGGGCAGTTAAAGATTTAAATAATTGTTTATCTGTTTAATCAGGTATCACAAACTCAGGGTGTCTTATTTGGGGAGGACAGTGCTTAACATAAACATTGCATATGGCCTTAGAGAGACCATGTACAGTCAATCTGGCCACAATTGTCTCTAATTCCACTTCCTTATGACAAGTTGCTTCACAGATTTCTGTTGCCTTCCTAGCTCCTAAAGATATTTAAGTTTATGATCTGGGTATTAAATCGTCTTTCATTTTGTAGGTCAAGATTATTTTAATAAAATCAGTAAGTCTGGTCATTTTTATGAATCAATCATTTTCCATAAGATGATATTATAACAATATTCCATATGCAAAGTTTCATTATTTTTATTTTAAATGGGTTAAATTGTGTTCTCCGTAGTTAACATTAAAGGGTAATGGGGAGGGTTAGTTTAATGCACCCATTACCAGCAGGCATGCATTAATCTAAAGTTCAAATTTTTAAAAAGAATTCTGGATGAAACCCCCCCTGATCATTAGGAAGGTATGGTAGATTGGATTATGGTTTGCTCCTTCCCTCTACTGTGTGACTCTGCAGGTGAAGTTGACTGTGGTCTTGCCCTTGTCATACTAGCAAATGCGACTCAGGGGCCCTCCTGTGCTCCTGGGCTCTGTCCTGGGAAGAAGAGGCATGACCCCAACCTGAAGCCCCCTGAGCATGATAATACCTGTTTGTTGTAATCTGATTACATTTTGAGACTGTTACACAAAAAACAAACAAACACTAACCATTTACAGTGGGCAAATTTGTTTATATTTTCTTTTTACAGAATAATTACCAATTACATAATGCTTAAAAAAAGCGAAAACCTTAAATATCACTTACTCCATGCCTGGCACTGTTGTATATATGCAACAACTAATTTAATATTCACAACAACCCTATGAAGTAGGTACTAGGATTATCCCCATTTTTCAGATGAGAAAATTATAGCACAGAGAGGGTAAGTAACCAGCCTAGGGTCACACAGCCAGTAAATAATATCGCCAAGTAAGTGATATCAAACAGGCAGAATGGTTCTAAAAGCTGTGCTTTTAACCAATAGGCTCTGTCTTGTATGAATCTACATGTCTAAAGCCTGCCTTCTGATGATGAGATCAAACACTTGTTAGTAACACTCCTTTTCCTTAAAATGTGAAGGGATTAGCGTTCCAAATATCAAACAAGAAAATGAGTAGGTATAAAGGAAAAGTATATTTCTCTTAAATATGTGAATGACAAAACCCAAAAACTAATAGATTTTTTTAACATAAGAACAAAGCCTAGGTGTTATTTTTATACTACATTTTTTTTTTTTTTTTGCTGTATGCGGGCCTCTCACTGTTGTGGCCTCTCCCGTTGTGGAGCACAGGCTCCGTAAGCGCAGGCTCAGCGGCCATGGCTCACGGGCCCAGCTGCTCCGCGGCATGTGGGATCTTCCCGGACCAGGGCACGAACCCGTGTCCCCTGCATCGGCAGGCGGACTCTCAACCACTGCGCCACCAGGGAAGCCCTAGGTGTTATTTTTTAAACATATATCTCCATTGGAAACAAACATGTTATTTACAGCATTATTAGTAGATAATACTAATAAGAAATTATAGGAGCATAGGCTGAAAAAGCCATTGTTTGGATGCAATATAAAATCAGCAGTCAAAAGAGTAAAACAGGGCTTCCCTGGTGGCGCAGTGGTTGAGAGTCCCCCTGCCTTGGCAGGGGACAGGGGTTCGTGCCCCGGTCCGGGAAGATCCCACATGCCGCAGAGCGGCTGGGCCCATAAGCCATGGCCGCTGAGCCTGCGCCTCCGGAGCCTGTGCTCCACAATGGGAGAGACCAAAACAGTGAGAGGCCCGCGTACCGCAAAAAAAAAAAAAAAGGAGTAAAACAACAGATTTTTCTGACAGCAAATTTATAAGATATATGGATTTCCTGCAAAGTAGGTGAACAACTGTGGTGCCTAATATTTATCACAATCCACCATTTAAATCTTTAATTTTTAGGTCAAATCACATGTAAGCTTCAAGTGTGGTTCACACATGAGCAGTTTCTTCTTCAAAGCATTTTATTTCAAGCATGCAATGTAACCTGGGAAAATACTTACTAAATTGTCATGTGTGCATTGAAAAGTAAAGCTTGTATTTACTAAGACTTGGTGACCAAATCTTTAGTTCAGATTTTATAGGCAAGGAATTTGTTCTTTAAATGAAAGATTTACACAAAAACTTAGTATGTCAAACAGAAAAAGCAGAATTTTTGATTAAACTGAGATGAGGGGCCACAGCCCAGGATATTTTAGAGACCCGTAGACAATCACTCTTGTACACAAATACTTTGTTCTTCTTCTTTTTTTTTTTTTTTTTATTTCTTTTTGTGGTACGCGGGCCTCTCACTGTTGTGGCCTCTCCCGTTGCAAAGCACAGGCTCCAGACACGCAGGCTCAGCGGCCATGGCTCACGGGCCCAGCCGCTCCGTGGCATGTGGGATCTTCCTGGAGCGGGGCACGAACCCGTGTCCCCTGCATCGGCAGGCGGACTCTCAACCACTGCGCCACCAGGGAAGCCCCACAAATACTTTGAATTGCCTAGAATTCAAAGCTTGTGAATGGGACTATGACATAAAATATTCCTGCTGATTTCAGTTCATTTGCAGGTGTGTATATAGCTTTCTGTGATTCCTGCCCAAGGATCATAATATTTCCATAATATTTTTTATTCCATCAACATGGTGAAACTTTTTATTCCCGTGGGAAACTGCAGTGTAAAATTTACATAGTTTGATCAGAGAAACCACTATTGTTGTGTACAGAAAGCATCAAATCATTAAATAAGCAAATCCAACCACACGCATATTCATACCGAAATGACCACATGCTGACACTGGTGCAAAGTAGCTGATATATTTAAGAGCAGCTTGATTAATACAGTACATTACAGTATTCCAATGCTTTCACGTCCATTACGTCACTGGCTCTTAAACCAACCCTGCGTGGAGCAAAGATTGTCACTTGTGGTTTGCAGGTAAACTAAAACTGAGAATCAGGGCAGGAACGCGTTAGAGCAACACAAGAAGGCTTCTCTCTCCCACTGCTGCTGATTCTACCCCAGGGTTTCACGGGACACTTACAATGAATCTTCCAGTTTTGTTGGAGCAGGCGTAAAGCCGAGGTGGATGGTCTTCAGCCTGGGTTTCTAGCAGGGGAGAGGTCTGGTAGTCTTTTTTCCCTCCAAGGGAATTCCAAAACTCCTCTGTGGAAAACACAAGTTAGCCAGTGCATTTTCAGAAGCACATGGTCGGTACCGCTTTACCTTAACAAATAATTGTATCTCACTTCAACTTCACTGTTAAGAAGTTACTTAAACAGAGCAGGAGAAGTTACTTAAATATAGTTGGTACCATCACCCATTTTTGCAACTAGTGAATGGGTTCTTAATGTCCTACAACCATTACAAAGTTCCTATTTATGACAAAAATAAATAAATTACATGATTAGCAAGCATGCCAAATATAAGTTCTGGCTAGTGTCCTTGGCCTCACCTATACACACCTGGTTCCTTGCCTTCCTGAATCCTCGTGGTTTTACATTTGAGGACACTTGCCATATACTCTGCTCCCTTCTCCTCCTCCTGGCTGGCCCCTTTTCCTCTCCAGATGTAGCCATTATTTTGTCGTAGTTTCAGGACAAAAACATCATTGGAATTCAATGACTCTGCATCAACATCTACCTAGAGTATGAAGAAAAAGAACACAATGATGTAAATTCATTGCTGCTCCCTCAATAAACATGTCCAAGAAGCTGCGACAGTGCCAAACCGCCTACAGACTTCTGTCCTGACCCAGGATATTAATTCAGGGGGCACCAGGATACGCCCAGGGGGTTAGAAACACTAGGAGCACGTTGCGCTGTGTCACTTACGCTCACCCGCCCGAAGACAGTAGCACAAGGCTCTGAGAATAAAATAAGGCAAACTTAAGTGATACATAACAAGGATAATATTCAAAGAGACCGCAAGAAGGAGGATGGGCTATAATTGATGTTTGGAAAGAGGTTGAAAAGAAATATACGTTTATATTCACAAATGATAAACGTAAAGCACAGTGTTCAGTTTTTCTCTCCCTCCACTAAAGAGGTTTGTCAAATAATCCAAGGGACACAGAAAAATCATAAAACAGGGACTGATATCTAATACAGACAAAGAGATAATAACATAGATTCACTGAAAGGTTCTCCAGGCTCAGATAAATTATAGCTCAAATTATAAGAGACTGTTTATAGGGGGTTAAAAATATAGCACTGACATACCCTCTTCCTTTCAACTGAGAAGCTGTGGACACCGTCTGGGATGAGCCAGATGAGCACAGCTCCAGTCAGTGTGGCTGCAGAGTGAGTGAGAGGCACCTGGCTGAGACCAGACTCCAGCCTGAGGGTGAGGCTGACAGTGGAGCATCGGGGCAGAGACAAGGCATGTGCGGAGTCTCAGGCTTGGGAGTGAGTCTGAGGTCCTACGATGGGCTTGTGCCTTTGACTGCATCTATGATCTTGTCATTTTGTGTCTCTGCACTGGCCTCTTTGAGACCCTCTGTCTGACTACAGGATTGTATGATTGTGACAGTATGCATATGACTTTCTGTGGGACTCCATGTGAGGTGTGCTAACAGGGAGATGAAGAAGAACCAGGAAACAAGACTGTGATAGAGCAGCCATGAGAGAGGAAGAAATCAAGAGTGTGGTGTCCTGAGGGCAAGTGAAGAGAGTGCCTCAAGAAGGAGCTGGCGATCGGCTGTCCAAATGATGCCGTTTGACCAGCTGTGGCGAGCTGCCAGAGGAAGGCATCAACCATGTGGAGAGTTGGGTTTCACCAGGCTCGTCAGGACCCTGTCCCCAGAGAGAGCACTAGAGGAGCAACGAACAGCTGCTGGAAATTTTAAAGATGGGTCCCAGGTGTTGGGAACACTCAGAGAAGTGCTTATCATCCTCTTTCAGTAGGAAGGAGGCTCCATGGACCAAGCTCAAAGGAATCTATCAGATGTGATGATGGAGATTTACAGGAACTATGACTTCCAATTTCTAATCCAAATGTCTCCTTACTGGTTCGGAGGAAAGAGCTTGGATGATGGAGAGACAGGTGACAAGAGGTCCATACCCAGACTGGTGTGGGATCCTGGTGGTAGTTCCAAAATAGAACATAAGAAAGCTTTAGCCTCCCAGGAGATGAAAACAGAAAGCCTTATAAACAATGTTTCGACTAGCGCATTTCAGAGAGGCTAGGAATGCAAAGGCTGGTTTGGGAGGCTGCAAGAAAACAAAGAATCTGCAACGCAAGAAGCTCACGATGCCCCCTAAAGAAGTACCCCCTGGGAAGAGACCAGGACCATAACGATTCTCCTTGACTCTTGCATCTGAAATCAACTGAGAGGGCCTGTAGATGAAGGCTTCACCGTCCATTTGATAGATTAAAAAAAGTAGTCATAATTGAACACATGAGAATCCATGCACAGAATGTTCTGGATGAGATCAATACCTAATGGCGTTTAAATTATATGACTGAATGAGATCACTCTGAAGAGGGCCAGGACTGAGCCTCGGAGGGTTCAAGAGCTTAGAGGACGAGCAGAGGAGGAGAATCCAGCAAAGCTGGTTGGGAGTGAGAATACTCTTCAGAAGAGTGGCCCTCAAGTGTGGAAGAAATCCTGCTAAGTGAGGGGTTCCAGAAGCCTCGTAAAAAGATAGCGTTCTGAGAAGACAGAAAAGGGTGGCTCTAGCAAATGCTAGCAGGAGGCTGAGAAAAGCGGGGTCAGACATGAGGCTTTTGACGGCGAAAGGCAGGGCTTTGGCAAACTAGATAAAGCCCATCCAGCTGGAGGGGCAGGAGGCGATGACGGAGTGGAGTCCATTACAGGACCACAAGTGTGAGATGAAGTGGAGTCAAGACAGAACTGTTGGATGAGAGGAGCCAAAGTGATGGAGACGGTGAGACAATGACTGAAGCCACCAAACAATAAGAGGGGAAGGACCGGACCGGGAGCTCAGCAGACGACAGCACAGGGGGATGGGGGAAGGAGACGGATAAGAAGAAGTCAAAAGGGCAAGGGTCGAGCAAGGAGGGGACCCCACCACCGGTCCCTGGTCAGTGGGCACTGGGGGAAAATACAACTTCCACTTGAGAAGGCTGTATGGGAATCTGCGTCCTCAGAACACAGCCATGGAGCAAGAAGGCAGGGTGGCTTAGAGAACAGGTTGAGGGGGGAGGGATGCTGTGACCCACCTGGTTTTAAGGGCTCAGCTGAACAACCTGGCAAATGGTCCAGGTTTGGGGACATACAGAGAGTGCAGGGCAGTTAGGGGTGACTTGGGACACTTGGGTTTCAACGGTGACTAAGGTGACCGGGTTATGAAGTGTGATGAATCCTCCCTGAAGTCAAAGCACTCAGCCATTTAAAAACTTGGGCCGCTGGCCTTGCCCATACCTGGTGGTCTTGTGGTCTGACACTGTGATCTGGGGTTTGACTTCTTTCACAGCTGCTGTCAGAGACAGCTTGTGTGGCCTTAACAGCTGAGTTATGGTTCCGGCCCAGTGTGGTGAAACTTGCTTTCCATGGTCCTCACACTTGTACAAATAACGGCCCTCCCTCTTGAATTTTCCTAGTGTGGTCACCTGACCATCACCCTCAATCCATCTTCCCCCAGGCCTTTCAAGACAGAGCTTAAGCTGCCTCACACCTTTGACCGCTTGATTTGTTACATTATTCTTAAAATTCATTTGTTTTGTTATAAGCTAGTTGAAAAATATGAGAGGCCTGGTATCTGAAGTTAACTTTTTACTTGATTCTCCTGCTTTGAATATTTTTTATGGTGAACGCTGGATGAATTATAGAAATAAAGGGGGTTTACTTGCCAATTTTTTTAAAGACTAGTATTTGTTGATGGCTCAGGTCCACTGGGAAGCCCATGAGCAGGGCAGGTTTTACTGAATGCATGATGTTACCTCCACAATTCTGGTGATCGATGCCAGGTTTCTTCGGACTTGAAAGAGGCGTGTTGGGGGGGCCGGCACCTGACCTCCTTTCTTTGATGTTCCGTTCTTGTAAATAATGAGCGGTTTGTCTTTGAACAAACTCAGCAGGTGAGCAGGTTCTTTGCCTTGGGAGACTCGGATCTGGGGGCGGCGGGGATAAAAGAAATTAATAAAGAGCGCAGTGAAAGAAGGCCGTATTTCCAAAGGTGTCCTTATTTTTCTCTTTGAAAACAAAATTAAAAATATATAAAAAGTCAAAAAAAATATATAAAAAGTCAAGAGCAGGAGGAACGATGAATCAACAGAAAATATAGGTTAATGATAATCAAACAGAGCTTCCTCTGTTACTCAATTCGTTAGGAACCATTCGTTACTCCAGACACAGCACCTTCTCGGGGGACACAGCACCACACTGCACCGCTTTCTGCTTCCAGAAAGCACAAAGTTTCAAGTCTGTTCATTTACATCTCCAAAAGGGGGAAAACAACGAAACGCTGATGTATGCCGTCTTTTACGAAAATCACTCTTTTTTTACAAGGGCACCAAGCTTTCCAGATGTTTAGGGGTATACCTGTCTCTCACGTGTTTTGGATCTCGTTCAGTAGGTTAGGAGATGTGCATTCATTCAAATTCTTCCACAAATAAGACAACATGAAAGTATACTCATTCTTTTTACATCCCTACCACTGTAAGATGAAAAAAATCATCGTAATCTGGGGATGAGTAAAGATTTCAATCCAAACATCAAAAACTGACAAAAATAAACAGAATAGACTTTCTACTTTTTAGCTTACCTATGGAAATGGTACTAGTAGATTTGCTTAATTTAAGCTGTTTTTAAAATACAATATCAGGACTTTTCAGGATAAGGAAATGGAAGAAAATAAATGGCAAGTTATTTAATTTCACCTATTAGTTTAACAACAGATACTGGATCAGATCCGAATTTCCTATCCCTTGCATAATCTATTGATGCATGTATTTACATAAAGAGTTCAAATTTTGTGTCACTCTCCTGTTTTTTTAAATTATTTGCCCTATGCTAAAGTTGAAATATCTCTCCTACCCTGGTCTGTCTTTTTCTAGAAGCCAAGTGAATGGGAATG
This sequence comes from Neophocaena asiaeorientalis asiaeorientalis, assembly GCF_003031525.2. NCBI lineage: Eukaryota > Metazoa > Chordata > Mammalia > Artiodactyla > Phocoenidae > Neophocaena > Neophocaena asiaeorientalis. The sequence goes on from NW_020175410.1 coordinate 4,427,890, forward strand.
CTGATGCACATACCATCATAGGGAAGCCTAGGGAGCACTGAAAGTAACTAACTCCACAAATATCTTTCAACCAGTAGGCATTCAAATAAGCGAGTAACGAGTTAAAACGCCTTTTGAGCCACACCCCAAAGCATGGGGTGAGGTTAGCTAAGAGCTCCTAAAACTGCCGTTGGCTTAGCATTTCCCATAACATTGAGAAAACATCAAGTGCCAACATGAAAGAAAGAGGGCTACTGATTAAGGCCCATTCTCCACTGTGAAATGAAAATAAGAGATAGAAAGGTAAATTGAAAATTTTTCAGTACTGTTAATACAGTCTACGAAGGAATGTTTAAAACAGCAATTCAGGACTTTATTTATGCATTGTTGTAAACCACCGCCATCTTGTGGTGAAACTAAGCATTACCATTACATTGCCATTTTAGGATTCAATTGGCTGACACTGGAAATTCATTCATTGGGTATATCAAATATTTAACTGTGAAATATAGAATTTATAAGGCACAGGACCTTATCCTCAAAGTTTTTGCATGATTTGGTAATCACTACTTCAAAGATCAACTAAATGACATAGATGATGTCAGTTCTTAGAAATATTTCATTCAAGAAATGAATATAAACTCTATGCCAATAAAATGGACAACGTGGAAGAAATGGACAAATTCTTAGAAAGGTATAACCCTCCAAGACTGAACCAGGAAGAAACAGAAAATATGAACGGACCAATCACAAGTAATGAAATTGAAACTGCGATCAAAAATCTTCCAACAAAAGTCCAGGACCAGATGGCTTCACAGGTGAATTCTATCAAACATTTAGAGAAGAGCTAACACCTAACCTTCTCAAACTCTTCCAAAATACAGCAGAGGGAGGAACACTCCAAAACTCATTCTACGAGGCTGCCATCACCCTGATACCAAAACCAGACAAAGATGTCACAAAGAAAGAAAACTACAGGCCAGTATCACTGATGAACATAGATGCAAAAATCCTCAACAAAATACTAGCAAACAGAATCTAACAACACATTAAAAGGATCGTACACCATGATCACGTGGGATTTATCCCAGGAATGCAAGACAAAGTGACAGTAATCAAGACAATATGCTTCTGGCACAAATACAGTAATACAGATCAACGAACAGGATAGAAAGCCCAGAGATAAACCCAAGCGCCTATACTCAACTAATCTATGACAAAGGAGGCAAGGATATACAATGGAGAAAAGTCAGTCTCTTCAATAAGTGGTGCTGGGAAAACTGGACAGCTACATGTAAAAGAATGAAATTAGAACACTCCCTAACATCATACACAAAAATAAACTCAAAATGGATTAAAGACCTAAATGTCAGACCGGACACTATAAAACTCTTAGAGAAAAACATAGGCAGAACACCCTTTGACATAAATCACAGCAAGATCTTTTTTGACCCACCTCCTAGAGTAATGGAAATAAAAACAAAAATAAACAAATGGGACCTAATGAAACTTAAAAGCTTTTGCACAGCAAAGGAAACTGTAAACAAGACAAAAAGACAACCCTCAGAATGGGAGAAAATATTTGCAAATGAATCAATGGACAAAGGATTAATCTCTAAAATATATAAACAGCGCATGCAGTTCAATATTAAAAAAAAAAACAACGTAATCAAAAAATGGGCAGAAGACCAAAATAAGCATTTCTCCAAAGAAGACATACAGATGGCCAAGAGGCACATGAAAAGCTGCTCAATATCACTAATCATTAGAGAAATGCAAATCAAAACTACAATGAGGTATCACCTCACACTGGTTAGAATGGCCATCATCAGAAAATCTACAAACAACAAATGCTGGAGCGGGTATGGAGAAAAGGGAACCCTCTTGCACTGTTGGTGGGAATGTAAATTGATATAGCCACTATGGAGAATAGTATGGAGGTTCCTTAATAAACTAAAAATAGAATTACCATATGACCCAGCAATCCCACTACTGGGCATATACCCAGAGAAAACCATAATTCAAAAAGACACATGCACCCCACAGTTCACTGCAGCACTATTTACAATAGCCAGGTCATGGAAGCAACCTAAATGCCCATCGAGAGACGAATGGATAAAGAAGATGTGGTACATATATACAATGGAACATAACTCGGCCATAAAAAGGAATGAAATTGGGTCATTTGTAGAGACGTGGATGGACCTAGAGACTATCATACAGAGTGAAATAAGTCAGAAAGAGATTTAAAAAAATCATATATTAACATATGTATGTGGAATCTAGAAAAATGGTGCAGACAAACTGGTTTGCAGGGCAGAAATAGAGACACAGATGTAGTGAACAAACGTATGGACACCAAGGGGTGAAAGCAGGGGTGGTGGGATGAATTGGGAGATTGGGATTGACATGTATACACTAATATATATAAAATAGATAAGTAATAAGAACATGCTGTATAAAAAATAAATAAAATTCAAAAAAAAGAAATGAATGTAATAGTTCATGGGGAACTTCTTGGGGAGTTAGTGCATTTACAGAATTCAATCGTGTTGTTAATTTGTTAATTAACAATTTAAAAAGTTTTTTTTTTTTTTTCGGTCCGCGGGCCTCTCACTGTTGTGGCCTCTCCCGTTGTGGAGCACAGGCTCCGGACGCGCAGGCTCAGCGGCCATGGCTCACGGGCCTAGCCGCTCTGCGGCATGTGGGATCTTCCCAGACCAGGATACGAACCCGTGTCCCCTGCATTGGCAGGCGGACTCTCAACCACTGCACCACCAGGGAAGCCCAGTTAGTTTATTTTTAAAAAGTTAATATGCACCTTTAAATTTAGGTCTAACTTGCTTTATTTAGGAACTAAAATCCAAGATGGAAAGAAAAACAGCTGGAAGACCAAATTCACTCTCCACATCTCAGTTTTTATGTACTAAAGTACTGGACTTACTTTTCTAATTACTTTCTACCTTTGAAGAAGCCATTACACATTTATAAAGATGTGAAAACGTGAAAGTGATCACCTGGGAGTGATAACTCAGGTAGAACAGTTTTTATAGCAAGTGGCTATCATTGATCTGATATGATTCTAAAGGAATGATTCTTTGGGGCTCTTAAATCTGTTAATAGTTTATTTTTGTTTCTGTTTTTTAAATTTTGTTTGCTCCCTCTTTTCCAGAATCTGAGAGAACGAGTATGGCATGAGAATAGGAATATTTAAATTCTAAAATGAAAAAAATATAATATTTAGAAAGCGTCAAATTCCCATCCCAACTTGGGAAAAGGGTTTTAACTAGACACTGGGCTAAGAAAACTTTAACTTGTATAAGTTTTGGGGTAAAAATATCCCAACCTGCACAGCCTGTCCTCCAAGGGATCTATCCAACTGAACCGTCAGGAATGCGGAAGTCGTCAGCTCATCCCTCGTGGCATTTGCTCCTTGCCTGGTGGAACCAAAGTAAAATAAATTAGTTTGTATTTAAGTTTTAAGATCTTCTAATGTAGGCATTTCAAGCAGAAACTTAAGTTATTATGAAAGATCAAGAAGAAACCAGCTGTTTTGACATGATAAAGCCATAGAAGTTATTGTTTTTTTAAAGTACTTAACTAACATTGAGCCATGAACTATCCCATGTATTGTTTAGAACTACATATGATAAGTATCTTTAATCTCCATTTCATAGGTCCATTTTTAGTACCATAATTACTCCGCTAAGTAGTCAATTCTGTCTGATTTCAAGTTGGAGGTGCCTATTTTGGGAAACCATCTTCACAGTGAAAATAATCCATTTAAGTAGAATACGAGCCAAATCTATTAGGCTGGATATTAGAAGTACTTTATCTTTCCATGAATATTTGGTGATCATAGTAACAAATGTGTGGACCCAGAAAAATCAAGAAAATAATCATCAGAAGTAGGCAATGGTGAAGCCCCATTTTGTCATTCTAGCAATTCTTTAAAGGAATTTTTAATAAAACCGTAAAAGAAGCTAAACTACCAGTGACCCAGATAAGGATCAATGAATCGGGTCTTCCCTGGGGGTCCAGTGGTAAAGAATCTGCCTTCCAATGCAGGGGACACAGGTGCGATCCCTGGTCGGGGAAGTGGGATCCCACATGCCACAGGGCAACTAAGCCCATGCGCTACAACTACTGAGCTCATGCCTCAACGAGAGAGCCCGCATGCCACAATCTACAGAGCTCATGCGCCCTGGAGCTGGTGCGCCACAAGTAGAAAGAGAAATCCTGCACACCGCAACTAGAGAGAAGCCCACGTGCTGCAACGAAGACCCAACACAGCCAAAAAAAAAAAGAGTCAATGAATCAATTCATCCAGTTCATTTGCAACTTCTCTTTCTAGGGTGGCTTGTGGCTATAACTCCAATCACTGGGTTAACTTATATAGCAGCCTCTGGGAGATCTGCTTGTTTGATGACTTTGTGGGAGGGAAAAGCCAGTGAAAGCACTGAGCATTGATTGGAGCCACTCCTCCTATCTTTGTGTGACTAGAAGAACACTAATCCTGGAACTGGATTTTGAAAATTAATTATATCCTTTCTTCTGAAGGTTTGAGAGTGAGCTACCTGTTCCATACCCAGAACAGGTTAACAATAGCCTCCCAACCTGGGCAACACACACAGACGCACCCCCCAAAACACAGAATTCAGGGAGTACGTCTCATTTATCTCAGAATATTTCATTGAACCAACAGAGTCAAGTGATTGATATAAAAATGTTCTACAGTGGGGTGCAAAAAAACGGAAGGATATGCTCATGTCAGGCATATGTTTAAAGAAATAAAAAATGCTTTTCATAACAAAGGCACCCATAAAGATACAGTCTTTTAAGGCTAATAGCCTAAATTTTCCATGAGCTTATCATGCTAGCAAACACTTCCGGGAGCCACTGGGAGCACCGGCTGGGGTGTAACACAGAGCTGAGGAAACACCAGGGTCTGTTATCGCCTGTCCTTCCTTCCTCACATCTGCAACTTCTTGGATGTTTCTTCATTTCCTTTTTTTTCTGCAGGAAAAAAATTCAACTAACTAATAGACTACATCACCAAACTTTTGTCACCATTTTACTATTTTTTTTCCTGGAGTATTTCAACCAGCAAAACTGAAAACCCTCACCAAACTTTTGCCGTCTGACACTCTTAACAAATATTTCACTGTTCATCTCGAGCCCTTCTTCCTCTTCATGTCAAAGTGACTCATGCTTCCATCCACACAGATTCAAACCAATTTGCTTTATTGATCTATGACCCAGGAGGTCAAGGACTCCACTGCAATCAAGATACAATAAAGTTGCTCTTCGCCTCTAATTTTGAAATCCTGTGCCTAGGGGGAAAAAAAGCAATCTACTTTGATATGATTTCTTCTTTATAAATCTGTGGCGCTTGTTACTCATTAAAAATAAATGCTGCATGAAAATGGAATTTACTGCTTCAAGTGACTCATCATTGCCATTGTTCAAAGTTTGTTCACTTTCAACTACTTGACATTTCAGAGAAAGATCACTGCTGAAATTATTTTTCTCCTATCATTTTAGAATATAAGTGGTTTCAGAAATAAAGAGACAAAGTGATTTAATTCTAGTCTGTCACCTTCAACTCCGCTTCTTGGATTTAACCTATTTACGTCCTTGCATTGAAATTATCACATAAACTGGAAAGCTGTTTAATTTGAAAGCTAGTCTTCAAGAGGCATTTTCTAAATGCCTCTTTGCTACCTTTTCGGAAGTTTTCGAAGTTCTGCAAACCATACAATATTAACAAACTGACATATTTAACATCCATGATATTAAATGACAAAAACTCACAAGAGGACTCAAGCATCTAACTTATATTCTTGATATCTCAAAAAGTCATACATTCTCATCACAGAAACCTTGAACACATCAAACTGAAAGAAGAAAACTAAATGATCCCCTCCCCCAGCCCCAGTCCTAGCCCATAGGTCATGACTATTAAAAATGTGACATATTTCCATCTTGTTTTTCTCTTTGATTTCTTTACAGTGAGGACCAAACCTGTCCTCCTCCTAAGTTCCTTATCTCAGCGAATAAAACACTACCCGCCTGTGCACATACCAGAAATCTGGGGCCACCCTTGACTCAGTCATCTTCTCCGTTCTCTGTAACCAGTCATTCAGATGTCAACTCGTCAGTACTTTGCACACTTGCTCATCCTTTCCCTCCCTTACACTGAACTCTGGCCATATTATCATTCAGTTGGATTATTGCAACAAATTCCAAATGGCCTCTCTGCCATCAATCTCCCACCAGTCCATTCTTTAGATGTTAACCAGAATAATTTCTCTAAGATGGAAACCAATCATGTCACTCCCCTGTGTGAACTCTTTGACTGGCTCCCAACGCCCTGAAAATAAAGTTCATCTTCCCCAGGATAGTTACAAGGCCATTCACTATTTAGCTCCTTCTAATTTCTCTAGTTTTATCTTTTGCTCCTTAACTTTGCTCTAGCCATACATCATTACTAACCGAGTAGAGCACGATTTTCCCTGCATTGCTAGGAAAAACTTCCCTATGTGCTTGCTTTCATCGTTCCCATTTTTGCTCCCACTTAGATGTCACTTCTAAAAGCCCTTCACCAATAGCCTAGGAGTTAGCTTGAGTGTCTGTCCCTAATTCCCCAAAGATCACTCAGCTTGGTTTTATCTTAAACCCTTCATATTTCATTGAAATGCCTGATAACCATTTTTCTCTCTTTAAAGTATAAATTCTTGGGCAACGTTTTGGGTTTTTTTTTTCACCACTGTATCTTTAGTATCTAGCTCAGTGCTTGGCACATAGAAAGCGCTCTATGAATACTTTCATACGATTGAAGGAATAGCTACTGCGTTTAAAATTTATGACCTGATTTAATCTGTTTTAGTTATATCCACGTAGTTATTGACATGGATTACAAATTGCTAATTCCTCAAAACATTCTCTTGAATTACTTATTTAGTCTTTCTTCTTTGATCTGAGTGCTACAATTAATTATATTTTTTACATACCAAAAAGAATTAAGAGGAAGAACAAGAAACAGAATGTAAAAGAAAAGCTGACTCGGAACAATAAATTTATCCCTACAAATGCCACGCTTTGCACACACTTCTCTGAATTAAAATTTTAGAAAAGGAAATTGCAAAATAAGGACACAGCTTCTACCAAGGTATAGCTGCACACAGGCCTTAAAGAGATCTGCAGATCAAGGCGTGAAATGTTGCTTCACCAGTTACAAGAGTTGTGACCTTGGGTTAAATTACTTAATCTGCCTAAGTCCTCCTTCCTTTTTTTTTTTTTTTTTTTTTTTTTTTTTGCGGTACAGGGGCCTCTCACTGTTGTGGCCTCCCCCATTGCGGAGCACAGGCTCCGGACGCCCAGGCTCAGTGGCCATGGCTCACGGGCCCAGCCACTCCGCGGCATGTGGGGTCTTCCCGGACCGGGGCACGAACCCGTGTCCCCTGCATTGGCAGGTGGACTCTCAACCACTGTGCCACCAGGGAAGCCCATCCTCCTCCCTTTTTTATCTTACCTTTCACTTGAAAATAATCTGGTTGTGAGGAAGAAAGATAATATACGGCAACATCTAGCACTTTGCTGGCACAAACATGCTGCTCAAAAAAATGGTTACTATGAAGATGGCATCTTAAACATAGAGCACATTCATCTGTGACAGGATATGATGTGACTGTGGAGTCAGAAATGTCCCTGGACACAGTGGTTCTCATTAATGCCACAGTGTACATTAGAATCTCGGGAGTCCTACCACCACCTTTATTTGGTATAAAGTGGGGGCCAGGCGTTTGGATTTGTGAAAAACTGTCCAGGTTAGTATGTGCAGCTCGTGTTGGGAACCACTGCCTAAGGCAGTGCCTGTCAATCATTAAAGCGCGTATGAATCATCCTGAGATCTTGCTCAAATGCAGGTTCCGCTTTAGTGGGTCAAAGAGAGGACCTGACATTTTTCTAACCAGCTCCCTAGTGACGCCCATGCTTTTGGTTCACAGACCACCCTTTGGGTACCAAGAACTATGGGATAGGGAAAATCATCTCATCTCCTTTACTTGGTTAAGCTCAAGGCACTGGCCAGGATAAGTGTTAAGTGGTCACACTGTGTGGACAGATGTCTCTGTCATCTGGTGGGACGCTCACCAGAGAGAAATGTCACGATATCAGCAGACACCTAAGTCTGCATACGTTCAATATGTTCCCTGAAGATTGCCATCACCATGTAGGCAAAGGCAGGATCCTGCTTCACCCTTGCACCTTTGGCCTACAGCCCTCAGCTTTAAGATCTTTTTTGAAAATTCTTTTTATTTTTCTCAGTCTTCTCAGAAATATTCTACTTTTCCTGATTTCACTTAAAAAAAAGTTTGAGAATCCCACATTGCATGATTTGTTGCAGAAACCCCGTCCCTTTGGAAGAGTCCAGCATGCTATGTGTACTTCACTTACTTGGTTGGACACTCCCCATTGGCACTGGCTCTCTCTAAGTAAACTTAATCTTCAATTAACTCAAGTCATTATGCAAAAACCATACGAGATATGGATGCAATGGCATTTTTCTTCATTACTGCTATGAATTTCATGAGGACAAAGAATAAGGATGCAACAATTTGAGGTCTCTGGAGTATGAAATAGAATCATAAATTATATACATGTCTTAGAGGATTTGCATCATTGAAATGTTGCAGCTCCAATCAGGATGGGCTCTGTGAATTTTAGTAAGAAGACATGGCACCTGATGCCAGTTGGAGTGTTAGCTTGCATAGGAGATGAGTTATTCAACTGTATATCCACTAAAGGAACACTACCCTTGGGCTATCAAAACCTTTCTCCTAGATTAGAAAGGATGACACTTATCTAACTCCTCCTGCTTGTGGACAGCAGCTACAGAATACAATCAAAATCATATCAAAAGAATACTACTTGCATGTTATACAAACCTCACTGGTGTATTTGTAGGATAATTCTACCCCCTATTGCATGGAATTTAATGAAATTTAACTTTGGAGCAAAATGTGACCTCTACGGAACTTGAGATCTTATGAAAGAGGGAGACTTACCAGGTGTAGATAATCTGTCCTCTGGGATAAGTGTAGAGTATAATGTAGCAGTCACCACCATAGAATTCGCCATACGAATTTCGGTCAATTTCGATCCTACCATTGTTTTCTACACGCCAAATCTAAAAGTAATGAGATATGTGTACCCAAATCAAAATTTTCTTGATCTAATACTTCTCAGAGGTTTAAAAATCATTTTGGTTTAGATCTGTCATTAAGGAACTTTTAAATTACTTTTCTAACTAGTTTACAAATTAAGCAACAGGAAGAAATTTTTATCCATTTGGCAATTTGGTTATTGACTTTTTAAGCGCTTCTAGTTCTTTTGTACCCTTCACAGTACTTAGCTCAGTTCTGAGCCTGCTGATCAATAAATACATATTGTTTGATCCATTAGTGAAAATAACATGACACTCTAGTGGAATAACAAACTGAAGTATTCCGCTCAGAAATACATCTCTTAAGGTACATAAAATTTTTCATCAGTTTGGAAGTAATTTTTTTAAAATTTCTTTTTCCCTGTGTTTTAAACCATGAGACTATTGTTTTCCCAGGTAAGAGTGGCAGATTGTGACCAAATAATAAAAATACCAATTGCATGACTTCTATTTTCAAAAGCCACCATCTAGGCATGAGACTGATTAAGATAAAATCAGGCAGAACTAGTTATTTTCTATTTCCTTATCCTCGTTACAGATTAAAGGCACTTTTAATTAAAGATTAAAAGTTGGAGAGATGAGAGTTGTAAATGAAATGGGAAAGTAACACTTGACTGAGAGACTGCAGGCACTATGTGTGCGAGCACCGTCCTGCCTGGGTCCTGGGGAGGCTCAGGATGGACCCTTTGCTTTCAAATAAGGAGATAAGCAAGTGCAGAAGAGCAGTGCAGAGTTTTCAGAGAGCAGCCTTCCCAGGCCATCCCAGAGGAACAACGGCAGCATGGCCTGGCTAAACCCAAAAACCTAGAGAAAGCCCTGGATGTTAATATCCCTGGGATGGCACGGGAGGGCATCTCAGAGATGCTGTGCCCTAACGTGGAGACTGCAGCTGGGACACACTTGGTGCTGGGAGCCACGTTTGCCATGCGGTCTGCTGGCTGTGTTGAGCTCCAGAAAAGGACGTCTGAGCAGGAGACAGACCCAGCCCCAGAAGCTAATACTCCTCTGACAGCGATCATGGTCGGAAAAAACAGTTCCCACAACCCCTGCACAGCTTAGATTCACACTTCATGTCTCTGAAAAGAGAAAAAACTTTTAAATCTTTTTACTATATACTTTGGTCCAAGCATTGTGATAAGCTCTGGGAATAGAGAGATAAATCATTCAATTCCCTCCCTCAAGGAACTGACAAGAGGTCTGGGAGGAGAAACCTGTAAGTAAATGAACAATTCTGTGGTACTTATATGATAAATTCTATGAAGAATATTACTTATGGCTTGAGCACAGAGAAAGGTCATTTCAGTGTTGAGGGAAGACTTCTCGGAAGAGGGGCAGCTTGTGACTTAACGGAGTTACAAAGGAGGAATGGGAATGTTAGCCAGATGGCAGAGGGGAAGAGTGCTCAAGGATGTGGAAGGCTGAGGTGCAGAGAGCAAGGGTCAATCATGGAGGTCCGGGAGGCCCACCTGAGAATGGACGTTCCCAGGAAGACTGTGGAAAGCCAGCAACATATTCTAGAATGGAAGTGACATTATCCAGTTTCCCTTAAATTAGATGACCCAACAGCAGATTAAATGTCAAGAGATTTTAGTTAGCGAGAATTCTTAGGAGGGTGTTAACAATTTTTGTCAAAAAATAGCAATAACCAGGCTTCCCTGGTGGTGCAGTGGTTGAGAGTCTGCCTGCCGATGCGGGGGACACGGGTTTGTGCCCCGGTCCGGGAAGATCCCACATGCCACGGAGCAGCTGGGCCCGTGAGCCATGGCCACTGAGCCTGCGTGTCTGGAGCCTGTGCTCCGCAATGGGAGAGGCCACAACAGTGAGAGGCCCGCGTGCCGGGAAAAAAAAAAAAAAAAAAGCAATAACAAACAAACTCAATTTGAATGTTCTAAAAATATCTGTGATTTTGGCACATGACACATGCCCAATTTGCCTTTGTGAATGCCTCTACAGTGCAAGGGAAGGACACACTTATGTAGTGGGTGCTTTTGGAGCAATGCGCCCTCACTGGACAATCCCAGTTGCAAGAGCAGGAGCATTTCTGGACCAGGAAACAAGATGGAGATGGCTGGGTTCCATGGAGGCCTCTAAGGTGATAATTAGGTGATCTTGCACAAATCGCCTAACTTCTTAGAATCTCAGCACACACACTGTAAACTAGGACTGAAGGCCAGACAACAGCTCTTCCAGCTTTAAACTCCCTGGTTTAATACACAGTCTTGAACCATTTTTATTAATAATAAAAATTCACAATTTACACAGTTTGTAGTTTCCTGAGGTTATATTTCCACATATCTTGCCATAAATGGGCTTGACAAGGACAAACAAATGAACAAAAACATGTAAATACCTCCACTTTGCCAGAACCATCATCTACCATATTATGCTGGGCTGCCATTGTTGGAGAACTGTGTAATTTTGAGGCGTCAAATGGAATTTGTTTTATTTGAGCCACTTTTTCTGTGACATATACTTTCCCAAAGCCATCACTCTGATCTTTATCTCTCCAGTCCTTAAAGAACTGTTTGAAGATTGGTGTTTCACCTCCTTCTGGAAGAACTTGAATCTGAAATTTAAAAAATAATAATAATTATCAACAGAAAAATAAGAGACCAAGGAAAAACATTAATCTAGTAGTGGAGAAAAAAACTGAGGAAATGCAAAGATGATCCTGTTTTTTGTGATGACAGATGTAAACTTGGAAGCTGGGATCCTTAATTGAATGCAAAAGGGAAGGTTATCAAATACGAAGCTAAAACAATGCAACCTGGCTTTTATTTTTTCTTACAGCTAAAGTAATTGCCACCGAATCTCGATGTTTGAGAGAAGAATAAAGTTATTTTGTAGGTTATCATTACAGTCAAATAAGTTTGACTGTTTTCCTACACTAGGTTCATAAGATGTCTGTGACCTGAAAGAAATGATCTCGTTGTGTTACTTGTGCCAGGACATAAAAATGAAGAGCAAAGATGAGGCTGAGCGATTCAGAAAAGAAGAGCAACTATCCAGTGTCTATGCTGATCTCCATGAAGGCAAATATTCTCTGGGCATTAGTCCATGTCTATACAAATTGCTCTAAGGAATAACTGATAAATGCTCTCAGCTAATTCAATTGTGGTCGATCATCTTGACTTAAAGGCTATGGAGGAAGTGGATGTGTTCTTATTCTCATCACAAAGTCCCATGGAAGGTCTGCTCTCCAACTTCTGCAAAATTCCATCCTCCACACAGATGTAGTTCTAGGGACGCATGATACAGCATGGCACACACGTGAGAATGACTTCCGTGCATATGTTATTTTGAACCAAATTCTTTCATGAGTTTTGTGGCGATGTCATGAGCTCCCATGTTTAAAAACATTTTTTCTAGCCAGTTCATTTCTACACATACCTGAGTATTAGTAGAATAATGCATTTTTTCTAGGAATTCTTCAGCTGTCTTCATGGCAGCCTTTCTCTCCTGGCGATTAGCATCTCTACCTAACATGCAAGATATATGAAAGAGACAGAATTTCAGAGAAGCAAGGTATTATATGATTAAGAAATATTTGTGCACCAAAAAATAAACAGAATTATAACTGAATTTAACTACAACCCTGAAAGAATAGCAAAATTTTCCTAGTATACTAAATATATTTAACAATATTGTAATGAACACTCGGTATAAAAACGATTCTTTTTATAGTGCCCAAAGGCTTTCTTTCTCCCCATCATCCCTGGTAAATAATGCTGGTAGGAAGAAAATATGGGTTTGATGTCTGCATTTTACAGATCACGCAGAAACGTAAGATTTTTTTAAGTTAGAAAAGATGTTTTATTGACCTTTCCGAAGAAAAATGTATAAATCTGAAGTACATCAACAATACCAATGGCATTTTTTACCTTTCCATACAAAAATCTGTTTTGCAGCACCGTGGTCCAAAATGAAGCATTCTTCAGAAAGCAGCATCGCCATGGAGAAGGGGTTTTCTTCTGCCACCATGCTCAATTTCATGGAGCCACTGGCATCTGAAACCTAACATGAAAACCATGAGCTTGCTTGGGGATGGTCAATATGTTCTAAACTCTTTGATCATGGTGATGGCTGCACAACTCTGTACATGTAATAAAAACCACTGAACTGTACACTTTAAATGGATAAACTTTACAATCTGTAAATTATATCTCAACAAAGCTATTTCAAAGAAAACAAACAAACAAAAAAACCCCATGAACCCAGTTATACCCTTAGAAAGGCTTTTTTAAAGTCCTTTGGGGTTAAAAGTATTACTAATAAAAAGTTAAGTTTCAACACAGGAAATAATAATGATAATAATAATGGATAAGGTTTGTGGTGATTTCATATATACTAGGCATCACACAATGAACTTTAACAAGATTATTTCTTAATTTTATTAATACAACGATCTTTTAAATAGGTAATAACCTTACACTCACTGCACACACACAGAAAGCTGAAGCTTAAACATTCATTCATTCAACATTTACTGAGTACTGTCATATGCCAGACACTGTGCTAAGGAAGGCATTGATACATTACAGTTTATGCTTACAGATTTTTTTCAATATGGGGCCTGTAATTTACCTCCGTTTATTTAAATACTTTGTGTAAATTATCAAAGTAAATATCATCTGTCACAAATAAAATTGTGTCACAAGTAAACTTACCTAGACTCTTGAAGTTTGTAAACGACTACATAATATATATTTTTTTAAGTTTCAGGGTATCTTACAAAATTTGCTAAGTTAGAATTCATTGTTTTTCAAAGGCCTGGTAGGCTGCAAGGTAATCCACCTGGGCACTTGTTAAATATGCAGATTTGAGGGCCCTACCTAGATCAGTGGTGGGGTTTTGCAGCACTGTGGTAGGGCTTGAATTCTGTATTTTTAGACATCGCCCTAAGTGACTCTGCTTCCCAGCTCTGTTCAGCAATCCCAAATTAAAGTATTTTCAAAAGAACTTTAGAGTTAGATGTATGCAATACATCAAAGATCCACTAGAGGGAGCATTGTTTCAGCATTAACATGTTCACATTTTAAAATATTTCCCTTGTCCCATAATGCTGTCCAAGAAGGAGAACAGCTTTATTTGATGATGTGACACAAAAGATATTTGTTAAACTGTTGCAATTGGGTTTTAGAAACAGTAATAAAAAATAAGCAGCAACAAAGTCTTCAGAATAACAATTTCTGTGTGGCTTATATTAAAATTATCAGTATTTAGGAGTGGTAACCACGTTTTCCTTTGTCATCTAGGAGGAAAAGAATCTACTTCCCCTCCCATTCTACAAAAAGGAAGTTATTCTATACAAGTTAGTAACTTGATCTTCATTTAAAATCACAGTGTGTCTGAGCCAGAAGGTCCCTTTAAAGAGCAGCAAATATAATCCCTTCTTGTAAGAGATGAGAAAACTATTCAGTTCTGCAGGGAGATTAAGGTCTGCTCCAAATCACATGCTTAGAAAGTTACAAGGGGAGGGAACGCTTGAAGGGTCCCATCTGAACCGTCTCCTCAACTGGTACATCTTGTGGATTTTGTTACCCTGAACAGCAATAAAATCATGAAATTGTGGAGTTGGAAGGAACCTGAGTAATCTTCTAATTTAATCTATCTCTCTTTTTTTTTTTTTTTTTCAGATAAGAAAACTAAGACCCAAAATGGCCATGTCTTGCCCAAGGTCACCCAGGCAGTCCTTCCCACAGAGCTGACATGGAACTAAGTCTGCCAACGCCCAGGACAGTTTTTACCCCGTTTCCTTCCAGCGGTTTGATTTGATAGCCTTGTGCTCATAACAAAAAAAGCCTTCATGATGGCTAAACAGGATATTTTAAATAAGGGGATGATTTTATAGCTTATTAAGATTTTATAAGAAAAAGCTTACAAAGTTTTTTTACTTCATGAAGGAAACATTTTATTGAATGTAATGTATCAAAACAGATTGCTGCAAACTAATACAGCAACAATATATAATTTTATTTAAATCACAGCAAGTTATTATTTGCTGTTTTTAATAAAAATTTTAAAAGTAATAGAAAGAGGAATTTAAATAACTATGCTAGAGCAAAGAACGGATTCTGCCCACACATTTCTCTTTGAGGGCAATGAGGAGAAATGCCATCTGTAGCAAAGAGTCCCTCCCAGTACAGGCCTCCCCAGCAGCTTCCAGTCCAGTAAAAACAACAGAACTCCCTAACAGTGAACCCACCATGTAGAGTTTAGCCATTTTCCTGTTAGTTATGTCTGCTATCATGTCGTCATCCTCTTCTCCATCCCTAAGCTCCGGCTTTACCCCTAAAACCTGGGGAAAAAAGTACACAAATAAAAGATAAAGACCTCTCATTAATGGTGCAAAGTTAAAAAAAAAAAAAAAGTAAAACAGCTTACATTTCTAAAGTCATAGATTATAAAATATTGGCAATCAAAATGACCAGACTCAGACATGTCTCACCAGTCATATTAAATTGTCCTTTTACCATGGGTCATATCAATCAATGGCATTTAGTAAACAGTGAGTTTGCTGGTGATGTGAAGGAGAAAGTGAAATCCCAAACTTGAAAGTGTAGTTCTCCGTATTATTGAAAACTAGGAGAAATTAATTAAAATTTGAGTTCTACGTTCAGTTCTACAACAGAATTTCTTCCATGACCTCTGCCTCTAGCAGCAATCTATAGGCTTTATTAATTTATTATCACAAAGACTTGGTCAAAATTACTATCTGAGGGTAGAGTACTATGATCATTACTGATTTAGACGAAAGTGTAAATTAACCACACCATGCTTTGTTTCCTGCTGTATTTTTGGCATAGAATAAATGAATGTTGAATGAATGAATGCATTTATTTATTCTTCGCATATCTGATGCAATCCAAAAGTCCAAGTAAAGCATTTGGTAGAAAATACATTTGAATCTGCTTTGAATTTCTGTACACCAAAATCACAAAAAAAGTCTATAAAGCACCTTAATTAATTTAATTAATTGACAAATATCATAGGATGTTAAGGATGGGAATCAAATATAAATTTATTGAAAACAATGTGATTTTTATAACAATACATAGATATAAATTCAAGTTTAGAAAATACAAAGAAGCTATTCACTTAGATTCAATAAATACTTAATATACAATGAGATTGCTTGCATAATGTGCTTTATAGTCAGTATTCCTCACAATATATTATGTGAAAGTATATACTGCTGAATACCAGACAACAATAAAAATGTATATAAATTCTAATCCTTGCACGAGCACACCACAGCCTCAAGTTTAGAAATACATTAAAGACTTATTTCCTCTCAGAATATGCCCATCATTTTGTTTATACAGTGATCAATAAAACCCTTTAATTACTGACCACACTAAATGATTATAATATAGTTTTTCTTTTTTTTACTAAAAGTAGGATCAAGACAAAAATTAAAATACAACCAAAAGTGCTTATTTTTAAAAAACAGTTTTACATTGGTAGAAATATGTGTAACTTATAAGAGCAGTGAAAGGTCTCATATACCCTTTAGAAATTCTACTTCAACCAAGACAGTAGTTTGGAATCAACAGTTTGGGTTAAGGACATATTTAATACTGGGAAGTCTCCCAGTGGACTAAGCCTGGGATTTGGGACATACTCGAACTTTTAATTTTCAGACAACAATTCCCATATTAGCTAGGGATCTTAGCCTCTCAAAGGACTGTAGCATAGTTGGGAATTTACCAGGGAATTTACCAGAAACAGGCTTAACTCCAGAGGTACAGGGAGGCTGTATATTGTCAGATATCATTTTAAAATTCAGTTCAACAACTAAGCATTTACCAAACACCTCACTGGGACATACAAAAGAGTTTCCAACCACCCTGCACAACCCTTACAAACTTTACATCCTTCCTAGAAAGAGGAAAATAATTTAATACGTTCACCTTATCAACTATGCCACACATTTTGATCTTTGAAATAAACTGTAAATACAGCCTTTCTTTTTCTCTACAGGTAGGATAATGCCTACATTAAAAAAACCCATTTTAGGTTTCTCAAGTGATGAGCATTTAGCTCATGTAACCCTTTGTGTATGAAATAACATATACTTTGACAATCTAAAGAAGGCGAAGAGAGAACCCTTATCTCAGGATGTTCCATGAAAGTTTCATCTATTGTCCTAGCCAAGTCCTGCCACTCCAGCTTGGAGCCCCCCTTTCCTTCAATTATTTTCTATAAATTTCTACTTAAAAGTACCAGCATCCTCTAACATGCTCCAAACTTACCTTATCTCTCCACAAAACTGACCATTCTCAACGCTCTGTCTGTGTCAGTGAATCTCTGTTCCTCTATTCACCTGGACTTAAAATCATGTCGTTAGTTTTGAATACCTCCTGTCCTCTACTTTGAGTCTCCTAGCCTCTTAGTCATTAAATTCTCCTTCTTTATGATGATGTTTAGAGTCACTGTTTCCTATCTACATTCATCCCCACCCTAATGTAGTTCTTCATCACCCAAGTCACGGCGTAGGCCTACTCCTGTCAATTCCCTCCTGTCAATTCAGTCCCCCCTCATCTTTTCATCCGGAAAGTTATCCTGGACAATGGCTGGAAGGCCCATCTTATTTCATTTTACTCCAATGCTTCAAGAATATGACTCCAGATAAAGATTTATATCTTTTATCTGCAGCAGTGATTCTTAAGGTTCAAGGTACTCAAGCAACATCTGAGTAACTTGATAAAATACAGATTCCCAACTGCCAGCTATTAAGTCAGTGGATCTGGGGTGAAGCCCAGGATTCTGCGCTCCAGATGATTCTGAACTGGATGCTTACTGACAGAGCCCCAACTCTTCTCTCTGGATTCCAAGGCTCCTCAAGAGGCTGGATGTGACCTACTTGGCATTATTTCCCAGCATCTACCAAGTAGCCTTCTCTAATCAAGCTCATGTTTCCCATGTCCACTGGGAGCCATGCACTTTCCTTCCCCAGGGCTGTACCTAATGCTCTATGTAACTGCTACCTAGGTAGACTGGCTATGGCAGAAGCAAAACTGAACAATTATTCTTTGGTTGATTCAGTTAATTATAATTAGCACAGTAATAGTTACCACTCACTGGATGTCTACCATGAGTCACACACTGGATCAGGAGCTTTAGACACATGTAATTTAAATCTTATAAGAGCTCCCATTAACCAGATACTGTTATTATCATTTTTACAGAAAAGGTCACTGATGCTCAAAGAGGCAAAGCAATTGTTTTCACAAAGCTGCTAAGTGTTGAGACTGAGATTCTGGCATAGGTTCCTTTAATGCCATTTCTGTAACTTTTAGAATAATTGGTTGCATACTTTCCTAAATCAAGAGAAACTAGGCAAGTCTTTGAAATGGACAAAAAGATTCTTTCCATGGATGGTGTCTAAAGGACCCTTCTGGTGATCTGATGTTACAGAGGTCTGCACCTTTCCTTCTCTTTGAGTTATATTTTAATCCAGTAGAAGACTGATAGCAGCAAATGATTTTGTCCACAGAGATGCACAGGAATTTTGTCTGGTGGAGATGAAACTAATTTCTGCCATGTGAAAGAGGCCAGTTTTGCAGTTACTAGCAAATTCATTTCAACACTGCCCATACCTTTGTCTGTTCTTTGGATCCTCTTTGAACTCATTATAATATCTTAGTTGTTTTCTTAGTGAATGACTTAAATGACATCTTTGACATGGTTATTTTATATTTGTCTGAGATTCATGATTTTACTTCTTTGAAAACTATCCTTTAACACATAGTACCCCACTTGTCTAAACCACAGATATTGGAATCTATTTATATATTTATTGCCTTTTACTACGTTGCATGTATTCAGCTAACACTTTTCAAGTCCATTATGTGCCACTCTAAGTCCTTTAAAAATTTAATATAACCGATGCTTACATGTTACTATGTACCAGACACCATTCTAAGCACTTTACATTTATTAAGTCATTTCATCTTCATAACAAGCCTATGAGGTGGCACCGTTATTATCCTATTTTATGCCTGAAGAAACAGACTAAGTAACTTGACCAAGGTCACGCAGCCAGTAAGTGACAAAGTCGGGATTTGAACTCTGGCTCCAGAGTGTGTGTTCTCAACTAACAGGCTGTACTGCCTCTTCTAGATACTTCAAAAGATCATCACTTAACTGTTTAGGCCTTGTCTCTGGAGATAAAGCAGTTTTTTCATAGCAGAGACTGTACAGGGGCCACGTTTATTTCTCCCATTCGGATCAGAACAATGCCAGCAAATACCACAGGTGGCACACGTCCTATACACTATGGTTACGGTGCTCTACCTTCCTCTCCACGTAGTATTCATCTTTCTCCAAATCCTCTCTGTCTACTCCCCTTTCCTCTTGGTTCTGCCTATGCTGTGGGCATTAAAGGTCAAAAGAGAGAAGTTCTCTCATCATATCAGAGTGCTATGGGAGCAGGCAGCCCTTAAAGAGAAGATACAACAGGGTGCAACAAACATGAAAGAGCTACCGAAGAATGTAAAATAACAGAGCAACAATACTTCTTTACGCATAAAACTGTCAAAGGTCAGGAGAAAACTGACCTTATCTAGTGTTGGGAAAGATTCAGTATTCTACCAGGCACCCTGCTGAGAAGGAAAATTCTTAAAAGTGATGACCAGTAGGTAACAGAAACCTTAAAAGCATACCTATCATTTAACCCAATTATTCTATTCTAGTAGTTTATTCTAAAGAAATAATTTAAATGTATGCAAAAAATTAATTTAATGAATATTCACCACAGCATTATATAATATTAAAAAATGCAAACCACCTAAATGTCCAACATGGAAGGAACTGATTAAATAAATTAGGCTATATCCGAACAATGGAAAACTATACAGTCATTATAATATCAAAAATTAGTTGATTATCAGGAAAATCTTCATAACATTTCAAATAAAAATCTAGATTTCAAGCACTATCTACGGTATGAACTCTTTCTTGTAAAAGCACAGAGCTGCATATGTGGAAACAAAGATTAGAAAATATTTGGTCACTCATTTTTCAAAGGTGGGACTTGGGGTGATATTTTTCTCTACTACAACTATATTTTGTAAAATTTCAACAAGAAACATGTATTTTTCTTTAATAAATAAAACTGTAAAAACTTATATTAGAAAAAACGCTGACCTCTTGAATTTGTTTTGCTCCCCGTAGAATAAACTGCAGTATTTTATTACTTCAAATAGAGATAATATCACTTCATTTTAACTTACAGTCTACCTTAGGCTTCTGCCTCAGCCTTATCCACTCAGTTCATCAAAGGATAGTAAATGTTACTGGATTCCTAACTGCTCTAAGACATTTTGATCAGAGAAGCATTTGTTAATGTAAAGACCTAGAAGGAGCCAGCAGGGGCCCAGGGTTCTTAAGTTTTTAGCTAGGAAATTAAGTGGCTCCAAAGATCGCACAGTCTATTTTGTTACAGATGGGATGTGAATACAAAAATGGGAGCATCTATATCTTTTCCTCTCTGTTTTGTCAGTAACGTAACAGAAACGCTTAACAACGTTAAGTCACTATTCCAAGTACGTTAAAGAGGTTGGAAATTTGCGGAAATACAATTTTGTTCTCTGCCTAAATAGACCTTCTTTCCCGCTGTATACTCTTTGCCTTCAACAGGAGATCAATTCAGAATAACTCAGAAGATATTTATATTAAATCATTAAAGCAAATACACAATCCAACTTTAGATTCACAATCCTCCAGCTTCAGAATTTCTGGGTTTTCATGACCTGTGCCAAGACCATCCTCAGCGTCTTGTATGTTTCTTCTATACGACCCACTGTGGCTTTGTTTTAAAACATAAGTTGGCCTATGTGTAAATTTGTTTTCTCAGAAAGAAGGACGAAGCAGTTAAAAACTTTGCCGTATTTTCATAATCCTTACTGAACTTTCACATTTGCAATTGTTTTTATTTTGAATCTTTTAGCCAGCCCCACATATTTTGGATACAAAATTCCAACATTTGCAACCTTGCTCACACAAGATGCATTTTCCCTCCTTCTGATGTCTGACAGAAAAGTCAAGATGCTTGGACACTCTACAGTAAGTAATTAAAGTGAATAAGAAAAGAGGGGATAATACGTGGCCTGGAGGAAGAACAGTACATAACTCAAAACTCCAGGTCACCTGGGATCAAAATGATCTACCCCGGTGTCAAGTCCTACCGACATTTAACGTAGAGTGTCTTATGTACTTCCCAAACCAAGTTCATCTTGACAGATGAAGAAAATGAGGCTGCAAGAGGTTAGGAGTTTGCCTTAGGCCCAAATCTTATAAACACAAAGTGAGGATGTAAACCCCAGGGCTTCCAACTCCTACTGCAGTGCTTTATATAGATAATGAGACATGGCACTGTTCTTACCTTAATTATTTTACTGTAAACGGCTCTGCTTCTTTTATCACTAAAAACAGAGTAAGCTTCCAGGTTCTAAGAGATAAGATTTTAATTACTCAGTAGTTTTTGTGTCTTATTTCCTTTCCCTAACTGGTAAAAAACATCTGTACATTTCAAGCATATGGAAAGAAATTGTTAAAGTGAAGTACAGCTTCATAGTTACGGTGTGTTTACTTCAACGCATTTTATGCCTTTGGTAAGGCTACTATTTGATAATAGGGAAGAAACACATATAAAATGATAGGCAATTCTGAGAAGAGCCACGAACTCCTTTAACCAGCTCCACTTAATCTGGGTATGGTTCCAACATTTGCTCTCCTGCTTTCTCTCAGTGATGTGCTTCCCCGCCTTTAAAATACTTTTACCTCTTTATTGATATGTCAAATAAAGGGTAATTTAACACATCAAATAGTGGATAAAGTACTTTAGACTGAGAGAAAGCCTGTGAAATACATATTGGGATAAAAGGACAAAGTGAACCAAGCGTCTGCAAAAGAGGGTTCGCTTCATTATCTAGCTCAGGGCTGTCCAGTAGAGTTTTCTGTAACTGTAATATTCCATATCTGTGTGTCCAATACAGTAGTAACTGTAGCTACTGAGCACCTGAGATGTGGCTTATGTGACCAAGTAACTAACTTTTAAATTTTATTTAATTTTAGGAAATTTAAATCAAAACCTAAATAGCCACATGTCTCACAGATGCTGTATTTGACAGTGTAGCTCAGGAGGACGCAGAGAATGCTGTGGCCTTGGGAAAGTCATCACGACGCAGGTCTGAACCTCAACATTACTGTAACATCAACGATTAGAGATTAGATTTAGAGGGTCAAACTCATGAGAAAGTTTACTCATAAATTATTATAATATGGAAAGTTAATCCACAGGTTACTATTACAGAAAGCTAACTTACAAGTTTCTTTAACATGGAAACCCAACTCACAAGTTATTAAAATATGTAAGCCAGAACGTCAACTTTTTAAACTACAGCAGCTGTTTTTCACTGGCTGTATATTAGAACCACCTAGGAGTTATGATATAGAACACTCAAGTTTGAATCCCATCCGCAGAGATTCTGAATGAAGCCCTGGCACTGTGTATTTGAAGAGCTCCTAGGGCCTGGTTTGGTGATATGATTTAAACCTTTAGTGGCTTCAGCTCTGTGAGCCTGGCTCACTCATCTTAACCAGCAGGACAGGTCCGCCAAGTCTTTCTGATTTTCACGTACCTTCACATAAAGAACTTCTCTCCTGGAAAAATTAGCAGGCCTGGTAGTCTGGAGGCTGCCCTGGGTCAACTCTTAGGTAAAGATTTTAGGCCCTCTGCTCTTTCTGGGGATTATTAAACCCTTCTATTGTAAGATCTCAAAGCCATTTGGACATTTGTATCCGATCAGTGCTTGAATGGACACTTTCATCATTGGCCTTTGGGGTTCCTAATCTCTATGCTTCACAGTGGGCAACCCCACATTTGCCTTTTTGACAATCCCTTCATTTGCTAAGATCAGACAACCTGAGTTGGATGGACCCACAACTAAGTGACTCTGTGACCTTATTCTCATATTTAAAACAGTATGATAAGTAATACCACTCACAATGATTATGATGATTAAGTGAGGTAAATAAACCTGATTCACATATAACATTTAATGAGATTAGGTGGAGTTTTATGGCAAGAGAGTTGTGAGTTTCCTCTTTATCTACATAATTAAGGAAATTTCCAAGCAGCAAAATTTAATGGAGCAAACTCAAAATGGCTTTCATATACTCTGAGGTTCTTGAAAAATATTTGCATGACTTTTATACTCACATTAAAAGAATGTATTTTCTTTCAAAGAAAATGGCTACCCCAATTACCCTGCACCTAATGCCTCCATAGTATGGACGAAAGGTTGAATGCTGACACTAAGAGATATCAATGGTCAAGGCAGCCCACTGAGTGCAAAAATTGTGCTACAAAAGCTATTACTTATGATATGTAATAAAATAGGTATGATTGTCAAAAGCGTGTAGCAAAGTTTTGGAAGTTATAAAATAACTTCCCAGCAGATGAGATTCCCATCTCTCTGCATATTTAAGATTTGCACACTCTGGAATGAAGATCTGCCATGATCTGTGAACCACAGGTCTCCCATTCCCATTCCTACATGGGCAAGTTACATAGTCCCTCTACGACTTACTTTCTTCACAAAGTGAGGATGCAGAGATGCTACTGGTGCCCTGCCCATCTCACCTTGGTCTACCTCAGAGGTCATCGCCAGATAATTTCTTAAAGGCCAAAGCCTTCTGCTCTCTGTCTGACGGCATTATCTGGCCACCAGGCTGTACTGTATCTACATACAAGGCAGGCTAGAGGTTCTGGGGAGTTAAAACCCAAGGAGTGACCCTCAACAAATGAGGGATGGGAGTTACCAGCTAAATCCTGCAGCCACCTCAGCCTTCAGTGGGCCAGTTCTGAAGTGTTCTACATACAGTTTCTCAGAGGGCCCCTCAGGGACTAAGCCCCAGTTGTCTGCAGCAGTAAATAACTTATTAACAAACTATTGCCTCATTTTACTTCTACTCCGCGCGCTTCCAGGATCATCTTCCAAATAACAATCTGCTCCCAAGTCCTTGTCTCCAAGTTGGCTTTTGGAGGAACACAGACCAAGACAGGGGATAATAACTGTATCCACTTCACAGGGCTGTTGTAAGAATTAAATTAGCTCATCCATGTACAGCCCACAGAAGAACGCCAGTTGTATAGTAAACACTGAATGTTTGTCCTGGTGGTGCTTCTGGTGGACCTCCTCTGCAGCAAATAAAATCCATGACAAATTTGCTTCTTAGATTATGGAATTTCTGTGTCAATGATGAGAAGCACTTGCATCATATAAAGAAAAATGCA
Organism: Neophocaena asiaeorientalis asiaeorientalis; assembly: GCF_003031525.2. Lineage (NCBI taxonomy): Eukaryota > Metazoa > Chordata > Mammalia > Artiodactyla > Phocoenidae > Neophocaena > Neophocaena asiaeorientalis. The sequence goes on from NW_020175410.1 coordinate 4,452,399, forward strand.
GCTAGAAAGAGTAAAAAGTGAACAGAACATTCAGCTGACCAGTAAGCCATTTGCCCTTACCCTTGTAAGGCATGACAAGATGAAATTATGCCGTCACCTAGCAATGGAGCACCACGACAGTGAATAGCAGAGCAAATGATATGCAATTGTGGGGCATTTGCTACTTGCTTTGGAACAGTTTTTAGTCAACATATTTGTCTTGTCCACATGTCCTCTATCAGATTTCATCAAAATTTATTTTTAGTTTTGGTTGGCTTTTTTAGTTACCAGCCTTCATTGAAATAGAGCGTTGATATTTAATTTCACAGTTACACATGGTATAGGACTTCATTTCCCAGTATATTTGTATGGCTTTTTTGTGTACAGATACTAACAGATTTTCTGTTTAATAGTACGTTAGTACCTGTTTTCTGATTAGTAAAATGTTATGAAATATCCAGAACTGAGGATTTCCTATTGAGAGTTTCCACTGAGAGGATACTGTATTGACAAGAACAAACCATGCTTTCCTGACAAATCCTTCTTACATATAAATATATATATATGTATCTATATACATATATATTAATATATATACATACACACACACACACACACACACACACACACACACACACACACATATCCAAAACAAAGCAATTGTAAAATGGTGATGCACTGGATACCTTTGCAAAGATAACAGCAATTCTAAGAGCAATAACAACACTTTTGCATTTGCAGAAGTACTGTCAATATAACCCAATTCCATCACAGTGCGATCCTTGGCTCTGGATAAACATGACTTAAAATCACAACCTAAATGGCCTCTATCTTAGGGAGTTCTTTCCAATACGTGAACACTTTTCCTCATGATATTAAACAAGAATTACAAAATAAATACTAAGGAGTTGTGAATCATTGACTCTTGAAAAGTCAACCTTCTAATATCTGGGCTTGGCTAATTCTTAGCACAAGATGTTAAGAGGAAACATATAAAATTAATATTACAGTGAACGATTATTATATATTTTAACTATTTATTTTACAAAATGAATGTCAAGGAGTTGTGAATCACTGAATCTTAGAGATCTGACCCTTTGATATTTGAGTTTGGCTAATTCTTAGCACAGGAATAAGAAATTGACCTAAAATTGCTGAAAGAAAATATATTCTTACTGTAAGTCTTTTTTTACTATATATATATATATATATATATATATATATATATAATCACTAATATTATAAGAAACATGAGGAGAAGTATAAATAATAGTGAGACTAGAAACTTGCCATTCTAGTTTAATATTTGTGTTAGCTTATCATTTCAAATATAGAAAAAATCCACCCTTCCATACAACCCATATGTCTTGGAATTGCGTTATCCTGTTGATGGGTTCTATCACTGTTCCCTCACTTCAGCTGTAAACTAAAGGAGAAATGACCTCATTCAGAAATGCTTGCCAAGTAGTATTAGTTTGGACTGATTATATAAAAGTGACATCTTATCAGCGAGGTCACAACTCTTCAGTGTTGAACTTGGGTGTGACAAAGTGGAAGATTATTTGAAAAATTATCATCTTATTGCTGTATATAGTTAACTATACTTTTACTCTATTTCTTATCTTTGTTCAGAATATTTCTACTTCCCCCACTGGATGAATTGGTGAGGAACAAAATGGATATCTGAATTAAATACTAGACATCCAAATAAAAGATTCATTAAAATAAATGACAACAAATGAATGGTGCCTTGAACAGTGCCTGGCACATAAAGTAAGCTTCAGTAAATGGTAGATACAAATAGCTACAGCAACTATAGTGCTCTTGGAAGCATCGTAACTTTGCAGCATGCACTACTCGTCACTATAATCTTTGGATTTGAGGTGTGTACTAAGTATCATTGCTGTAAAGCAAAACAGGGGAAATGATTTAATTACAATGCAACAGATATAAGAAAAGGGAAGATTTCTATTTTCTGGTACCTCTGATACTTCCTCTCTATACGTAATATGAGGACTAATCTAGAGAGAGTGGCAAATATTTTGGACCCCTTTACCTTAAAATTCTCTGAATGGTAAACCCATAAATGGACCTTCTCTCTCCACTTGGCTCTCATAATAATGTTATTTCAGACAACAAATTCTGGTGAACGTCTCTGATGTGCCAGACACCATGTGATATAAATAGGAAATTCCAAAATATGTCAGACATTGTTCAATTTCCCAAAAACTTACAAAAGGAGGTTGGAAAATAAAGGAGGGATAAACAAGGAAGCTAAAACTAATTGGATAGCACACAAAGAGCAGTGTACCTCTCTCACAAAATGTTTCTTGTTGTCTCTTAGTGTTAAAAGTGTTTACTGTGCCTATTGACCAAATTACTATCTCAGGCAACTCAAATTTCCATCCTCACAAAGTACAGAGTTGTGACTAACAATGAAGTAAGAGGGCAACAGAAAATAATTTAATGAGTGGTGTGTGTGCATTACAAACCCACAAAATAACTATCATTTACATTTAAGGAGCTCAAAACACCCATGTTTATTCTCTGATGCTAAAAAGCTGTGATTTTGATTCTTATTTATACTATTTTCCTATAAATCTTTAGACCCTTTAAAAATACTGTATACTCACTGTTCCAAAATGCTCATGAAGGGGGTTTTCAAAACAGCTCCCTGGGCTTCCCTGGTGGCGCAGTGGTTGAGAGTCCGCCTGCCAATGCAGGGGACACGGGTTCGTGCCCCGGTCCAGGAGGATCCCACATGCCACGGAGCGGCTGGGCCCATGAGCCATGGCCATTGAGCCTGCGCATCCGGAGCCTGTACTCCGCAACGGGAGAGGCCACAACAGTGAGAGGCCCACATACCGCAAAACAACAACAACAACAAAAAAACAGCTCCCCGACTTCTATTATTGGCACTTCTTTGGTTCATTTGATACTATTTTACAAAGATAAATGGGGATTATCTAATCAAAAATCATCCCCAGAAAATAAAGTTTCTCCCATTCTCTATGGTATAATTTTTAAAATGACTAAGCATGATTCAAATACACAATGTTATTTTAGTTAAAAGATTAAAATATAACGCCATGTAAATCCAATAAACTCAAGGTTATGCTATGAAAGCAAACATTTTCCACAGAGAAGCTTCATGCAATGTTGACAATTCTAAATTTCCAAATTCCTGCTTGCTTTTTCTTCACCTTTTGCTCTACATGCTGAAACTGTATTACTATTCCAGTGCTTAGATGATTAAATGTTCAAAATCACTCCTGCTTTAACTTTCTGTAAATTTAAATTGTACAACCTTGGGAAGTGTCAGCACCACCGCCTTTGATGTTAAGCATTGATGTTAAGGATAAGACAAATATATTGGGTGATTTCAAAAACAAAGCTCTACATCTGTGTAGTTCCTTGGAGTGCACGGAGCACATACACTTTTTTTTTTTTTTTTTTTTTTTTTTTTTTTCTTTTTTTTTTTGCGGTACGCGGGCCTCTCCCTGCTGTGGCCTCTCCCGTTGCAGAGCACAGGCTCCGGACGCGCAGGCTCAGCGGCCATGGCTCACGGGCCCAGCCGCTCCGCGGCATGTGGGATCTTCCCGGACCGGGGCACGAACCCGTGTCCCCTGCATCGGCAGGCGGACTCTCAACCACTGCGCCACCAGGGAAGCCCCACATTCACTTTTAACCCAGTGGTGAGGAGAGGCAGCACCGAGACTGTAGGCAGCAGCCACGCACAGTGGCCAAGGCCAGTGGACAGCAGTGATGTGTACTAAACAGCAAGAAGAGTGGACAAAGTGGACGCTAAGTGTGCACTTAGTGTGTTTTAGTCCACACTAAGTGGACAAAAACAGAAATAGTTTCCAATTTTGCTGAACACTAAATAGGGAGGTGACCTGACCTGGGAAGGAAGATTTTACAGATGGCAGAATCCAACTGCAGCTCCTGGGGACATGCATTTTTATTCACAGAATGAAGTTTTAGACATTTGCTGTCTATTTCTTACTGTGCTAGGTACTCTCACCTGGAGTGTATGCAATCTGCCTAATACGTGGGAAGGTAGATAAGCTCAAGACTCAGTTATCACTTTCCAGGAGATGAGCTGTAACTATTAATCTGTAGAAAGAAGACTAGCAGACTCTATGGATTATCCTTATCTAAACACTAACTGCTCCTACATAAATGCAGTTGGTTTTAAAACTTAATCAACCATATGGCTTTGTTCATATATTCACCAACACTATCATCTAAAACACAGGGAATTTTTTAAAGCAATACTATCCTCTAGAAAACAGGAAGACAAATGTAATTGGTTTTCTCGAACCACAAAGTTCCCAGTTAATTGTATTAATTTTCTAAATATTAATGAGCAATGAGTTAGAGCTGTGAGGGTTCCACAGATACAAAGGCAATGTCTTGTCTTCAAGGAATTTAGAGTAGCATTGTTAAGATATAAATTTCATTGGGCAAAGTACTTTGGGGAAGTATAACTAAAATTTTACTCTTTGCCTAAATAGATATCTAAAGGATAATTTAAGAAATATCTGCACACTTCAACTCTAGATTTTATTTACAAGATTACCAGATGAGCACATCATAAATATCTGATCAACTTCTCAAAAGAATGATTGAATAAATTTTCTTATTTTCAAGTAGTCAGTTATGACTTACAGTAACAAGATGAACACAATTCCTATACTGGGAGATCCTCTGGAGATTAATCTATTTTATATGCTATTGTCATATAGTCTAAAATACATAAATTTGGGAGGGATGAATTGGGAGTTTGGGATTAGCAGATGCAAACTATTATGTACAGAATGGATAAACTATAAGGTCCTACTGTACAGCACAGGGAACTCTGTTCAATATCCTGTGATAAACCATAGTGGAAAAGAATATGAAAAAGAATGTGTGTATATACATATATATATATATGTGTATAACTGAATCACTTTGCTGTACAGCAGAAATGAACACAACATTGTAAATCAACTATACTTCAATAAAATAAATTAAAAAAAAATAAAATAAAATACATAAGAGAAGTCTTTCAACCACTGGTAGTATCATTCTGACCGTGTTTTCTCTGGCATTTGAGGACCCTCACAACCTGTTACCACTCTAGGACTATGTTTTAGACTGGGTACATGCTTATCTTCTCAATCAGACAAAAAAATACAGTCTGAACTTTACTGGGAACCAACCCAGTGATCAATAAACACTTACTTATTGGCTCCTCCTCATTAGGGAGGATGCCCACACCCTTGCTCTCCGGGTGTGCAACTCTGCCTTGCTTCTGTCTTAACTAAGCAAACTGTTCCTCTGCCTGCTCTCCCACTTGTTGTTGTGCTATGTCTCTAATAATAAAGTACATGCTTTTACAAAAAGAAAAAAACACTTATTAACTGAGACATCATATGACACTCTAATTTTTCTTTCCAATTTTCTTCTTTTACCCAAATCTAAAATAATGATTGTGCATATGACTTTCCAGGGAGCCTCAGTGTTTTTATATAAGCAAGAAATCTAACAGTTCAACAACAAAGCATCTGCTAACAATCTCCCTGTAGTATTTTTACTGCCAGGATTCCTTCACTAGCATTTACAATGATTATAGACTTAACAAGTTTATTAAATTACATTGAAAAAAACTCTTTCCAGGTTAGAAGAACTGGTTGTTTTGTTGTTGTTTCAAACAACTTGCTCTTTCTTTATCCTTTTTTTGATATCTACCCAATGCTATCTTTTTAAAAATGAAAGTCTATAAAACATACTGATAAGTTATTCACCTTAGCCATTTTTCCTCAAGGGACTTTTAGCCTCCCTCCTAATGTTTCGAGAATGAGTAGAATCAACAAAGAAAGTTTGAGACCTTCCGGCTAGTGAGATACTTAATTTTCCTTCACATTCATTGATTACTTATTTTAAATATGAAAAGAAAAAAGCTTTACATAATTTACATGCAGCTTTTCATGGTAAATATGTTTACAGTTAGGAGAAAACAAGCACAGAGTATACATGACTTTAGTTACAGGCTTTAGTTAGTTCTGCTTATAGGATTACCTTCATATTTAGGCATACAAGCTTTTAAAAATGCTTAAGATACAGATAAGAGGCTGACCACACATCCTGTTTCCCCAGATGGTTCTTGTTAATGCATGTTGTGTCCTGTCTGGTTAGTGCCCACTATTACTCTCCAGAGTGTTTTGTTTGAAGGATAAATTTATGATCATCCTAGAGATAAGCCACATTAAAACTGTGTGAAAATAATATTGTGATCAAAAGATAGTTGAACTACCTCTAAATAAAGATCAATTTTTCAAAAGACTCTCAGAAAAAAATTTTTTCAATATTTTCAGTGTTGAGCACTTGAATGTGTTACAAAGACATGTTCCAAATATTCAGCATTGAATATGGAGTCATGACAATCACATCATCTAACTGGTTGAAAAGTCCTTGACTTCAAGCCATTACCAACCTTCATATATACACTTTCAACGTTTTTGGAAATAATTTTTTTTAATTCTCATTAAAAATGAGTCACTTAACAGGTCAATTTTATAAGATATTTTGAAAGCTTTTTAGATTTTTGGAATCCTCTAGCAAAGTCAACAGTTGCATTAGAGTCTCAGAAAAAGAATTGGTGTCCCATTATCTTAAACGAGGTAACCTTTTTTGTCTGTGTGCTATGGACCATTTTGGACCACTTTTGAAGCCTATGAACCCCTACTATAAATGTATTTTTTAAACGTATAAAATAAAATACTATTACAATGGAAACCAATTATATTAGAATACAGCTATCAAAAAATCAAAATATATTTAAAAAAGCAAACATAAAGTAATAAATAAGCTTCTTCATTTACTCATTAAATAATATTATTGAAAAGCAGGTCTAATAACTGCCATAATTACCAAGTAGTGATGAGCATAAGTGATACTTTGAGGTTACATGCAATATCTATAGTGTGATCTGAAAAGTCACAAGTTCTGCTCATGCTACTATCGTTTATCAACTACATTCACAATTGGAGAAAATTTTCACAAAGAAATCGGTGAAAATGAAGCTGTAATTTTTTTGCCAACCAAGTTCATGAGCTCTTTGAATTCTATTGTTACAGTACAACATTAAGAAAGCCTAGAGGTCAAACTTGTTTATCATAAGTCCATAGGTAATTCATCAAACAACTACCTACCCTTGTAATCAGGCCACAAAAGAACATTTCTGAAAACAGAACTTCCCACTGAATGCTTTTTAACAAAAAAAAAAAAAAAAAAAAAAAAAAGGCTTTCACTCAAAATTCAGTTCAGATCAATTGTGAGCGACAGCTGTCCATCATAATGCAGTATAAATTGAATGTACTGAATGGAAACAAAGTCGGTGTTTTCTGTAAGGTAGATAGCTAGTAGGAAGCAGCCGCATGGCACAGGGATATGGGCTAGGTGCTTTGTGACCGCCTGGAGGGGTGGGATAGGGAGGGTGGGAGGGAGGGAGACGCAAGAGGGAAGAGATATGGGAACATATGTATATGTATAACTGATTCACTTTGTTATAAAGCAGAAACTAACACACCATTGTAAAGCAATTATACCCCAATAAAGATGTTAAAAAAAAAAAAGTCAGTGTTTTCTAGGATTTTTTAGAAACCAAAAAACAAAGAGCCCCTAAAACACAGACATAGCATTTTATATTAAACAGTATGTCCCTTATCCCTATCACTGATATTTTAAAATCAAAGTTACATTTTTACAAATTTTTTTCTTCAGGTTTGCATTTTCTCATTTTAATTTAACAGCATAATACAGTCATTGACTATTCAAGTTTTTCTTTCTCAGAACTTTGAGTGATATCCAATAAGTAAAGACATCAAAAATACATATGCACAGTTAAGGCCCTCGGCCTCAGTGGTTTCGTTGCCTAGAACAGACTGCAAATGACTGGTAATTAAACACAGCCATTGCCTGAGAGACAAGATTGAATCACAGATCATTGGAATCTAAAGGGACCAGAGAAGCCACTTTGTCTAACCCTCACTTTACAAATGAGGAACCAGAGACAATGAGAGTTTAAGGGACTTTCCAAGATGACCACGGAGAAGCTAGCCTGACAGTTAATGCAACACTCCCTCTAGCTCCCTACAAGGGCAAACTGTGTCCCTGGCTCCACTTCTATCAAAGTATAGCTATTGAGACAAGAGGTTATAATCAATTAGAAATACATCTTATTTATAGATTTTTGCTCCCAAATATGAGAATTAGATGACTTAAATGGTGATCACATCTGCAGAACAGAGGTCTTTAAAAAATATTAAAAGATCAAGAATGTGCTCTAAATAGTTTCAAGGTCTAATGTATTAGTAATGTTAGTCTGACTTCTGAAAACCCAGGTTTCAATAGTCATCCCTTATTTTATTTTTTCAGATGGCCTTTTTTTTTCTAATTATAAAAGGAATACACATCCATTATAATAAATTTTGAAAACACAAAGACAAATGAAGAAGAAAATAACAAGAAGCCATATCCCCAGAGTCAAAGCCATATATGGGTGGTGTTGGTAATATTTCAGCATATTTCTTTCCAGATATAAATGTATATATGAATATATAGCTATATAATGTAAACTTACATATTAAGATAATAGTACCTAAAATCTTATAGCCTGCCTTTTCTCTTAGCATTGTACCGTGATCATCTTCCCATTGAATTAAAATTATTTCTAAAACATCATTAATGTGAAAGTTTGTGTTTGGTGGTTATTAAAGTAATAAAGTTTAAAGACATTCTAATCAATAAAATGATCTCATTATATAATTTTCGATTGCTGGATTATGTAGGCTAGCATCGGATCAGGTAACTCTAATGCATTAAATTGCTCTAAATAAAAAATATTAAAAATATATGTTTACAGGATTGTCTTTAGAAAAATTTAAGCACCCAATGGCTAAAATCATTGGGGGGAAATGCATAATATCCCAGGAAATTAGAGAAAGGAAAACTCAAAGAGATACCTCCTGCTACTATTACATGTGGGAAGATTCAAAAAGGTACAACAGGATATCCTGACAGTGCTCTGTAAAGTCATGAAGGAACACAGTGCTTGGTCAAGGAAGCAGCAACTGGTACAAACATTTAGTGCCTGGCTCATGTAGGAATTCAATAAATATTAGTTGAATGAATAAATGGGAATCGATTTACCAATGTGTATCTAGACACCTGAATATGATTATACCCTTTGGCTGATAATCTTACTTAAGGGAATATATACCATATATACACTTGGTCACAAGTAAATGTCCGGGACTTGTATGTTGATTAAGTAAATGACAGAGATATAAAGAGCTGTACAGACAATTCATACTGATTTAACAACTATACTAAAATTATGTCTTGCCTATACTGTAATTCTTAGTTTAAAATGATTCAAGTATTTAAAAGATTGGTGTATTTAATCTCTTGGTATAAGATTTTATTTCATTCTTTTAATGAAATAATTGTTAATTTTAAAATTGAAGAAAATCACTGCGTTAAAAGAAATTTGAGAAGCCCAGATGAAAAAACTATTATGTTTCTTCCAAAATATTTTCTTATAGTCAATCTCAAAGGTTTTGCCCACCTATTTGTCCTTGAATATCACAGAAGACAGGCACAAGACTTCCTTTGATAGTCATCCCAATGGTGGGAGAAAACAGTCATGATGTTCTATTTTCCTAATACCATGACTTATAAAACCCTGATACTTCCTCTTACCTAACCTTAGCCTAAGTATTAAGAAGTTATTAAATCTAACACACACACTAACACACACAAAACTTAGAGTGGCAAGCTTTCAATACCTTTATAAGCTCTGAGGGTTCATGCCCTTCTTCCACCACAATTAGTTGAGCTCTTCCTTTCCTTTCATTGTCCCGAATGCCAATGGCAACCTGGCTGGCCTTCAGACGCTCATATTTGTTGCAAGAGGATCCACACCACTGGTAAATTTCCTAAAAGAAAAAGACAGATCTTTTGACCCCAGGAATACCTGGAGGACATTCAGTCCTGGTGTAATACACACTGTAATTAATTAGGAGAAAAACAAAAAGGTCTAAAAAAGTAAATTAAATTGATCTATTGTTGAGGTATATATAATTTTATATATTTAATTTATACCTCATTCTGTATCCTGTTGCTTTCAGTTAGCATTATAAAGTAAGCATTTTTAAACATGGAAAATATAAATATATACTTCAGCATTCTGTGTATATAATCCACTAAGTATAATTTATAAAAGTAAATTTATATAAATTATTTAAATTTAGAATAATAAATCTAACGTATTTCAGATAGTCAAGAATCTGTTATAGTAGAAATATGCTCTTGATGATCATAAAACATGACCTATCTCTTTTGTAAAGCAATTTAACAATTCTTATCAAGAATCATAAAAAGAGTTAAAACTCTGACCCAGTAATATCACTATCTGGAATTTATTTTAATAAATTATTCACAAAGAAGAGAAAACAACACATGTACAAGGGTTTTCACTGATGTGATTATATTAGTGAGGCATTGGGAAGACATTAAATGTTCAACAATAGGATTACAGTAATATAAATTATGATATATAGAAAAAATACTTAAACATCAAAATTATACTTTAACAGAAATTTAGAAAAACAGAAAGAGCAGTTTGATATATTGTAAATTATATACATTAGTTGCTACTTAGATTAAAATATATATTTTAGACTTAGGTACAGTGTTCAGAAAGTATACAGTAACATGTAAAATAATAAAATGTCATTTTCTCCATTAAATGTGGTTTAACAAAAGAAAGAAAGAAATGTAATGGTACCCAGGCCTGGTAGGATGTGAGAATGGGTATTATCACACACTATTTGGGTGGTAGATACTGACACAGGCTTTTTTTGAGGGCACTTCGGTGTCATACCAAAAAATTATATATGATTTTAAAATCAGGAAATTCCATTTCTAGGAATCTATTTTATAGAACTATTCAAACATGGGATGCAAAAACAAAGAAACAAACACAAATGCCCATCAATAGGGAGATGGCCATATAAATGTCATTATGTGGATACTATAGACTATTCTTCAGTGGTTAGAAATTGAGGACAATGTTTAAACACCAATGTTAAAAATATCCAGGTATTTCATAAATAACATAAAGCCGCAGAATAATATAGCTCCATTAAAGTACAGAAACAAAAATATAAGCTCTGTTTCTGTCTTTGCAGAAAAAGATTTTTAAAGATACACAGTATCTTTAATACATGGGAAGGGGCATGTATTTGCAGAAAGAAAGCCTTCAGTTTTTGCTGTATCTAAATCAGTGTTTTTTCCTTTTCTTTTTAAAATGTCACTCACATTTATTAGCTGCCTATTAGGAGCTAGATGTTGGGAATAAAGAGATGAATGAGCGAAAACTAGCAAGGAGTGACTGACATGTGGACAACTAAGCTAATAATATGTTTGTACAACACTTAGTTTTGAAAACATTTCCACACATACTTCCTGTAGTCAATCCGGAGAGGGGGTTGCTTTGTGGTTATTGCTTTGTGGTTAAGTACAATATAAAGGAGACAGACCAGCAGCCACTTTCTATGTGGCTTTATGTTTGCAACTTTTAAAAGAGGAAATAAATTAATAACAGCAAATAAAAGGGCACCCCAAAATTCAGAGACACAGGCTCTTTTCTTTAATCACAAGACATTTCCAGTCCAGAGTCATTTCTTCATTCAAAAATAGTTCACTGATTACCTGAAATTGGGCAGGATCCCTCTCCCTGGGGGCACAACCTGAAAGCACACAGGCCGGCAACAGTCTCTCTGTCCCCTTAAACCGGCCCCCCACTCCCATGATCCTGCTTCACCTTTTCCACATTCCTCTTCAAGAATAAAATATAAGTCTTAGGAATTCAAGCCTTTATAAGAAGTAAAAGAAAAAGAGACTGTGCTTTGCAATTCCTTTCATTTTAGAATCTAATTTAGTTATTCAACAATGTTAAGGGGTGTTTCTTTTCTGTTTTTCAGAGAATTGCGTGCCGCTATTGTTTCCACTCTAACCTCTTTTCTATACCTGGGCATCTGAACATGACGCTCACGTTTGAATACCAGGCCCAGACGAACAGTTACAAAGAGTGAAAATGAATGGTTCCCAGCGAACGATCAGCTAACGTCTACTCACTGAGCATTAAAATCAGGTGGTGGAGTAAGATGGTGATTTTTTTTTAAAAAAATGGATACCTGAGCCTACCCTTCGGGACTTGCAGGTGTGTTCTGGGCAGCCGCATTTATGAATGCTCCCTAGATGATTCTAAGCATTAAACCAAGGCTGAGAAGCTCTGCTGGTCCCCGGGAGCACCCATTGCATCAGGCAGGTGTTACAGGGAATCTGTCATTTCTAGTTACCCAAGGCAGCCAAGCAGGCTACTCTGCCCGTGCACTTAGGCTCTTAGCCTAGGTCCCTTTTCTACCTTATTCCATGATATTTTGCAAATGATTCTTCTCTTAGTAGATCTGAGAAAGCAAACTTCCAATTTTTACATAACAATGAAATATAGGAAGTGGATCAGAAGTTAGCTCTCTAGATATCTCAGGCTTGTAAACAACTTTCATTACTGATTTGCTCTGTATTTTTATATTCATCTAATAGATGTTTATATTCTCCCTACCTTAGTTGTATAAATGGCCTCTCATCCACTTCAAAGAGATTATATAAAATCACACTAAATTTTTTTTTAACATCTTTATTGGGGTAAAATTGCTTTACAATGGTGTGTTAGTTTCTGCTTTATAACAAAGTGAATCAGCTGTACATATACATATATCCCAATATCCCCTCCCTCTTGCGTCTGCCTCCCCCCCTCTCTATCCCACCCATCTAGGTGGTCACAAAGCACTGAGCTGATCTCCCTGTGCTATGCAGCTGCTTCCCACTACCTATCTATTTTACATTTGGTAGTGTATATACGTCCTTGCCACTCTCTCACTTCGTCCCAGCTTACCCTTCCCCCTCCCCACGTCCTCAAGTCCATTCTCTATGTCTGCATCTCTATTCCTGTCTTGCCCCTAGGCTCTTCAGAACCTTTTCTTCTTTTTTTTTTTTAGACGCCATATATATATAAATATATGTGTTAACATACGGTATTTGTTTTTCTCTTTCTGACTTACTTCACTCTGTATGACAGACTCTAGGTACATCCACCTCACTACAAATAACTCAATTTCGTTTCTTTTTATGGCTGACTAATATTCCATTGTATATATGTGCCACATCTTCTTTATCCATTCATCTGTCTTGGACACTTAGGTTGCTTCCATGTCCTGGTTATTGTAAATAGAGCTGCAATGAACATTGTGGTACATGACTCTTTTTGAATTATGGTTTTCTCAGGGTATATGCCCAGTAGTGGGATTGCTGGGTCATATGGCAGTTCTATTTTTAGTTTTTTAAGGAACCTCCATACTGTTCTCCATAGTGGCTGTATCAATTTACATTCCCACCAACAGTGCAAGAGGGTTCCTTTTTCTCCACACCCTCTCCAGCATTTATTGTTTGTAGATTTTTTGATGATGGCCATTCTGACTGGTGTGAGGTGATACCTCATTGTAGTTTTGATTTGCATTTCTCTAATGATTAGTGAAAATCACACGAAATTTTATTAGTATCTGTAAAGCATTAAGGAAGTCTGGTAAAATGTGTTTAAAAAGAATTATAGCTAATGATAATTTTCTAAATATAATTATTATTTAACATAGAATTTTACAATATTCTTTGGATCCCAAAATATTTTCCATGATATTACTTTGGGTTGGGAGTTTTATGTGCAGTATCAGTTCACAGATAAATTTAGTTGTAGAAAATATTCCTCACCATTGCTTAGAGACCAGTTTCAACCTTTAAAATAGCAAAAACATAGCTAGGAAACACTCATAAAAATAATAAAACTTTTAATAGTGAAGTTTTCCTTTTAATTCAAAGATGACTAAATCACTAAAGAAAGTGTTACCAAAAAAAATTTCTTACTGAGCATGAAAATGAATGTTTTGTGTTATGCTTACTCTTTCATTACTTTCACCTTATTTTGTGCTATTTCTATAAGTGACATATTATCTTATTTACTAGACTTAATTTTCAGTGGTTAACTCAGACAAGAAATGCAATAAAATGTGGACTTTAATTTTAAATTGCTAAAAGCCAAAACTGTTTAAAAAATTAATTAAAAAACCCTTTTCATTCAATGCTAATTAATTTTTTATACAAATATAGTTTGTTCTATTATGGTAGCAGTACATTAAAACATGTTTTAAATTTTAAACAGAATTTGAGCAATTCATTAAATTTGAGTCATTTATATTCCACCACGTGTAGATGATGTGTTTAAGACATCTTATTTTAACAGAGCTGTACAGTGATGAGATGAATGTGTGTAGTACTATTAATAAACTGAGTTAGCCCAACACTTACTCTATTCAGAGGTAGTTGGTTAAGACTATTCACCACTCTGGGCACAAGGAAACTTTGTACTCAATCGGCCCCATGCTTGAAGAACTCTCCTATAATGCAACTTAACCTTTTTTTTAGAGGGCATGGGCTGAAAAAAAGAAATTCTGCATAGAGCTAAAAGATGTCTGAATTGATATGATAGGTTGATATGTATTATTACAACCAGAAAAAGTTTTCATTATAATTTAAATTGTTTTATTTGTAATACTTTAATGGGATTTAGATGAAAAACCTTTTGTAAGTGTGATTTAAGTGTGCTAGACACTGAAAATTGTAGAACAAACATGGTTTCAGAGGCAACTATTTTACCCTCTAAGATCCTAAGGGATTTAACAGCTCAACACTAAATGTCATGTTTGGGGAGGGAGGGAAGGATATAAAAACTCCGTGGAAATATGGAAATATCCATTCAATTTAGAATGAAGTCCACTTAAATTGTGGCTGAAATTTGCTGACGTACATGTTGCCCACGAACATCCTCTAGTAGAAGTTTGTGAAACTATAATTAACGCAATGTACAAACTATTAAAGGAAAACAAGATCACTCTGGATAGTTTGAAAAGCAAAAAATAAGGGAGTAAAGAGAAACTGTTACTGGCAATTAGTTCAGACCACCAAGTAACAAGAAATCAAAACAAATGAGTGATATTCATAGAAACAACCACACTGGGGGCAGACCTAGAGGTTTCTAAAATTTCCTTTAAACTACATGGTCAGAGTTAACAAGTCAAACATCAAAGGGCAGCCAAACCTCATTTGGGGACAGGAAATAAGAGCAGAAATAAAACAATGGTCAATGATGCCCTTGAAGGGAGGCAAGATTAAAGGAGACCCCCAAACAGCCATGTGATGGTAACTCATAACATGGGCAAAGAATTCAGATGGAATTGCTGCTCTTTTGTCCTTTTCTAACTTTTTTATTCTAAATACATCTAAAAGTTTATAAAACGGGTGGGGGCAGACTTCTTTCTCTCCCTTGCTTCTACTGGCTTTATTTTTCCTGTGTTTAGTTTTCCCTTAGATCTAGTTAACCAAATATAGAAGTTCATTCAGATACCCCTGTAGGCTGGAGATTCTCCAAAAACTGCTTAACAGCCACTATGGAGAACAGTATGGAAGTTCCTTAAAAAACTAAAAATAGAACTACCATATGACCCAGCAGTCCCACTACTGGGCATATACCCTAAGAAAACCATAATTCAAAAAGAGTTGTGTACCACAATGTTCACTGCAGCTCTATTTACAATAGCCAGGACATGGAAGCAACCTAAGTGTCCAAGACAGATGAATGGATAAAGAAGATGTGGCACATATATACAATGGAACATTACTCAGCCATAAAAAGAAACGAAATTGAGTTATTTGTAGTGAGTTGGATGAACCTAGAGTCTGTCATACAGAGTGAAGTAAGTCAGAAAGAGAAAAATACCGTATGCTAACACATATATAAGGCATCTAAAAAAAAAAAAAGTTCTGAAGAACCTAGGGGCAGGACAGGAATAAAGACGCAGATGTAGAGAATGAACTTGAGGACACGGGGAGGGGGAAGGGTAAGCTGGGATGAAGTGAGAGAGTGGCATGGACATATATACACTACCAAATGTAAAATAGCTAGCTAGTGGGAAGCAGCTGCATAGCACAGGGAGATCAGCTCGGGGCTTTGTGACCAGCTAGAGGGGTGGGATAGGGAGGGTGGGAGGGAGGGAGACACAAGAGGGAGGAGATATGGGGATATATGTATATGTACAGCTGATTCACTTTGTTATAAAGCAGAAACTAACACACCATTGTAAAGCAATTATACTCCAATAATGGGGTGTGTGTATATGTATGGCTGATTCGCTTTGTTGTAGGGCGGAGGCTAGCACACCATTGTGGAGCAATTGTACTCCAATAAAGATGTTAAAAAAAAAGATGTTAAAAAATAAAAGATGTTAAAGAAATGATAATGTCTTCTGCAATACTTCTAGGACCTACCTTCTTTTTTTTAACTTTAAAACATGACTTTTTTTAGTTTTTGATAAACATATATTTATTTACATTCTATTTTGTTGTTGTTTAAAGCCAAGCCAACTCAATATCCTTCAATGACATGTATACGTGTTCTAAAAAACATCTCTGACTGAAGGATGTAAGTTGGATGCAGAGGGTGTGTATGGTTACTGAAGGCAGGGCGACCAGAAAGGAAGGAGTTAAATGTGAGGTAGGACAAAGCAGTGGTGATGGAGAAGAGGAGAAGAATACAGGGATTTATAAGGTTAAAGCCTACAGGGTCGGTCAACCATGCCTTTGGATGGGTACTAGAGGACCGGGAATGGGGGAAATGACTTGGACAAATCTAGCTTGGCTGTGGCAGTGATGCCACTTACTGGGAACAGGTGACAGCTTTTGGAGCATTCTTTTTGTAGCAAGAGAAGGTGAAATTGGGTTCTCTGTACTAGTCAAAGTATTTGGCAAATCATATACATTTATTTTTCAAAAATAATTTCTTCCAGCCACAGAAGTAGGTGATTCAACTATTTTTAACTAACTTACTGGTTCTTCGAACATATGATTGTGAATTTCCCAGCACCATTAGACATTTCCCATATTGAAATAGGGACGTTCACTGTACAATATAATAATCTGGGGGTAGAGCTTAAAAAGAACCTACACCAAGACTTCCCTGGCGGTCCAGTGGTTAAGACTCCACACTTCCAATGCAGGGGGCATGGGTTCAATCCCTGGTTGGGGAACTAAGATCCTACATGCCTCACAGCCTGGTCAAAAAAAAAAAAACCACCCTACACCAAAGGCCCGTCCCAAAACCTTAAAATCAGAATCTTCAGGAGTCAAATCACAGGCATCAGTATTTTTAAAACCTCTTCTAAATGACGCCAGTGTGAAACCATGATTGAGAATTAAAATATAACTGCTAATACCTTGATAGCCATCTTTCCTAGGGCCCTCATCCATTCTCCAGTTACAGCCTGTGTGTAGCTCCATTCCAGCACTTCTCACATTCTACCTGGTCATACTCTGACTTGTGTATGTGTTTCTGTCTCTCACCACTTCATGGCACCTGGAGGCCAAAGGCTATCCGGTTTTCATCTTTACACTCCAAGCACCTAGCACTTTACACTAAGCACACACTAAATGCCATTCATCCATACTTTTATTACGGGGTAAATATCAGAGATTTAAAATTAGGTTTATCTTTCCCATTATCTTTATTTTGTGGCCTGAAGGCTCTTCCCAGTAAATCTAGTGGGATGCATTACTTTGGAGTAAGGACAAATTTATCCAGAACAAAGAAGATATTGCTCAGCTCTCAGTTTTAAAATAAGCCTTCTTAAGTCATAGTAGAGACAAAAGTCTGAAAGACAACATAGTTTTAATTTAAAAGAACCTTGATTTTCCTAGAGTTAAGTGTTCTGCAGGGGAGGATTGAGGATGTGGTCTAGGAAGTTGGTTTTGCATATCGAGAGCCACAGTCTTGGCCTCAGGGGCCAGAGTGTATTGAAGAAACCACGGAGAAGGCAACAGTGTGAAATGGTATAAGCCTAGTTTGTCTGATCCAAGAAAATAGGTGATTACAAGGGAACCAGGAAACTTGATCAGGTGCAATCAATTTTTGAGAAGAGCTCGGTAAATGTCTACTCCTACTTATCTGTCATACATTCATCCATGATCCCAAGCATTAGAGCAGAAACAACTCTGGTCAGTGTCCAGGCAGTTGGACCAAAGGGTACTGGTAACCTTTTGGATATACTGTCCCCACAACTCCAGTGTGGCATGGGAAAAACTAAGTAGAGTTCCTGAGGGCAGATGCAGTAGTGGCTGATAGAACCAGAAAGGGTCTTGCAGCAGATATGTGGGCATCTCAGAAGACCAAAATGAGGCCATGAATATTTTCCAGCAAGTGTGTTAGGACAGAGGCCAAAGCCCAGAGCTCAAGATTCAATGCAATAGTGATGCCTCAATGAAGCTTAGAGAGGAGGGAGGCTGAAGACTGAAAACCAGACTCATGCTTCCATTCTCAACCCTGTCCCCTATCCCAGGCAATAATATTACATATGCATCCTCTGGGATAGGGAAGAGGGTGGGTGGGATAATCTGATTTTCTTTAATGACAATCAAAATTCACCTTAATAAGGCAAGACACTTTTAACCTTCCTGTGGAAATAGAAGGTTTACAATAAAACAAGGTTGAGTTATAGATTGAAAAAAAAATTGCATCTCTATACACATGACTGTATTTGAGACTGTGTGCTTTAAGCTGGACAGATAGACATTTGTTGAAATGTTTGCTGAGTGACTGTAAGTTCTGGGCCATAGACCAGGAACAAAGAGAGTAAGTGAGGCTAATAAGTGAATGCGCAGGCAGTGTGGAAAGTGCTGAGAGGCAAGTCTCAGCATGGTGATAGGAAAGTTAAGAGCATGCCCAACTCTACAAGGTGTGACATGGGACAGGACAAGGGGGAGAGGGGAATTAGTGAACACATTATAAAGAAGGCAATCTGAGTTGAATTTGAGGGTGAGATGATATTGGATGCTCGGCAGAGAAAGGTGAGTAGAAGAGGGGAGTATTCTAAGCAAAGGAAACCTGCAAAAAAGCAAAAGCATGGCAACTTGAGGGAAAGTGTAAGGCACAGGGTCCTGAGACAGTACTGTGATGATGAAGAGGACGGGAAGCATTCAAGGGACACTTAGAAGGAAAAATAGACTGAATGTGATTGATTGCATGCGCAGCACTTGGGAGAAGTTGTCAGGATGTCTCCTGGATCTGGGGTTTGAGGGCCTGAGTGAGCAGTGGTTCTATTCACAAGAAAAGGACAAGAGGAGAAATCATTTTGGAATGAGAGGGTGAAACTGATGAGCTCTGTTTTTCGATTTATCAAGTCTGAGGTTCTCATGATATACACAAGCTGAAATATCTCGGAGGCAATCTGAAATACTGACAGAGAGCTCACGCAAGAGGTCTGAGCTGGACTATAATGCTGAGATTTACTAGGGGGTGAGCAGTTGAAGCTCTGGGTAAGGATGAGTTTGCTCAGGAAGAATGTATAAAGAAAAGACAATGATCAAAAGTAGAATCCTTAAAAAAGCAACAACTTGTGGTGGTGGGCAGACCATGTGAACAATGAGAAAGGGTGGCTTGAAAGGGAGGAGAAACAGGAAGCCAGGGAAGAAGTGAGACTGAAGGAAAAGGGAAAGTCAAGTGTCAACTGAGCACAGGGGCAAGTGGAAAATGATCAGTGGCCACTGGATTTAGCAGATGCTAAATCAGAAGATGCTCCTCGGAAGAAGAGTTTCAAAGAAATGGTGGTAGTGAAAGTCAGAAGATGTGGGTTGAAGGCCAACTGGTCAATGAGGAAGTGTAGGCTGCTTTTTCAAAGCAGCATGACTGACTATGAGAGAGGGCGGGATAGATTACAAATAGCAAAGGCAGTAGGGCAATGCTGCATAACTGACCAAACAAGTTAACAAGGAAACAGAACATGCAGAACACCACGATTAAAAACTCACCACAGGTTCCTATTCCTGTGAAACATAATTCTCCACTAGTGGCTGGCTCTGACATGTATTTCTAAAAGAGTTAACGCCATATCCCAAACTCTAAGAATATGGGCTCTTTTCATTATCATTCACTTCTGGGGTTACTGATGCTTTGTTGAAATATTGAGATGTAATTTTATTAATTTCTATATATTCCTCATATCTTTAAAAATAGTGGAAAGTAATGATTTATAAATTCACCAACATTAAAATATATATTTCAAAAGCATTTTCCAACAATTCAGTAAATTCCAAATTGCTGAAGTCTAGCCACATCCCATATTATTTTCTGAAAATACACTGAATATAAGACAACTTATCCAAATCATCCTCTAAGATGTTGATGTTGTAATTAAATGAATAATTTTACAATCTCATGCTTTAGGTTGAAAAGGTTATGCTGTCATGTCTAGAGAATATTTACTGTGGTCTAAAATCCTACCACAGTAAATGTTTCTAAGGTATATGGCACATCACCTTAATACCAGTGATTGTTTATCATAAAAGGCTCACTTCCCTCAAACACAATCAACATATGGGATTTAGGTTATATCCATAACCTTAGTGTTGGCCAGCTGGCTTTAGTTTGGTGACAGCTCTAGAGGTTCAACCTATCTTTTTCATACCTGGGTAATAAAACAAGATTGAAGGGATGGCATTGGCTTCCCTTTGTGCCCACTAAAGCAGAAAGTGGTCATGAAATAATTAACTCAGTAACTGTTATAAAAATACTATGATAAAGAAAATGTTGATTCCCTTCTTGGTTTACTGTGACACACCCTAAAAATAAAGTTCCCAAGGTAACTGCAAGATCTTATCACCTTTTAGAAACTTTTGGCGACATAACAACTGGTTAAAGGTTAATTACACAAACACAGATCATGTGGGTATTTGTTCTAAAGTACTTAGGAATCCAGGACTTGATTCTTACTAGAATATCCCTGTGAGGTGTGGGAAAGTTCCACAACATAAGAGAAAATCAGCTTCAAGTATCTCTGCAACAAAATCATTCCAAATGTCTCTAACCAACCATGAGAGCAGGAGATAACTTGAAATTCATTAAAGAAAATTAACTACATAAAATAAAGAAAATTTACTATTAAACAGGTGAATGTCCTCGAATCTTATTATAGAGACTGTCCCTATTACATGAGGCTGGATTTGTGGGGACTACTTCTATGCGCAGATATTACCTATGGGAAGAGAGCGTATGTTACTAGAGCTAGAATTGGTCTATCACAGCATTCAACTACCTAGCCCACTGTGGAAACTCAATACTTGTTCAACAAAATAATAAATAATTTCATTAACAACACTACTTTCGGTAGATTCTAAGCCATATTAGACATAATCAATTCTGAATTCAGCAGATTCTGAAACTATTGCAAGACACTCTGTTATAGAGGCACATCATCTTCTATACTACCAAGTTCACTCAGTGGAATGAAAAGGATGTGACAGAAACAGAAACACCCAGGTCCTATCCCAGATCACCATTCAACCTGCATTAATGCAAGTGACTTCCTCACACCTTCTAAGGCATTTCTTCCTCTTGTGAAACTGGGATGGTGACTGCGATTTCCAGATATGACTGTGTGTCAGATGGGACTGAATTAGAGTCGGCTAACATCAGCAGTGTCATTAGAAACCACAGTTAAGATGAAAAAAAAAGAAGGAAAAAGAAATAAGGAAGTTAAGGCTCCAAGAGGTTAATGACTAGCTCAGGACCAAAGAGCAGAGAGTTGGAAAGCTCAGTTGGATACTATTCATGACAAAGAGATTATTGCATTTGTAGAGCAATTACATTACACATAAAATACTTTTTTTAGAAAAGAAACATTTTCAAGTAATGGCAGTGATGAATTACATTATCAGTGGGAAGTAGATAGGGGCCTCAAAGCTCATCTAATCAAATACCCGACTTTTATAGATGAGAACCTGAGATTACACTAAACTCGGATGAAAACTGAGGTCCACTTTCTCCATGAACAATACCACCTTACATGTAAAATACTTTACAAATTATAAAGGGATAAAGGGCTATAAAATGTAAGTAGTTGAGGGAGACAATTATTGTGCATTGGCTTTGAGAGATTCTGAGTGCCGTTTTTGGAACTGCATGGTTTAATATACCTGATCATCTATTTGTATAAATTGTGGTTTTGGTTGCAGAGGAATGGAGAGAGAGACTAGTATCTGTTTTCTGCCTAGACCTGAAGGTTAGGACTTAAGCCTGGATAGGGGAACAGGTTAGCATCTAAGGTTGAAAAGGATATTTCCATGAAATTCACTGTGAGATACAGGGCAAGAGTACTGCCATTTTGGGTGCAGACATCTAAGTGTGACACTGGGAATTGTACTTTGGGCATTAATATCATAATTTCAACTGTGCCCACAGCTGGTATAATCCAAGACAGTCGAATTATACATTAGCAGTAATAAAACTAGAGGTGTATCCTAACTTAGAGAACCCAAAGAAGTTTATAATTTGCGTCATTTTCCAAACTATTTATAACCTTAGCATATTTAATCTCTATGCTGTTGCCAGATTAATATTGCTCAAACTGAACTTTGTGTAGCTGCATTTTTAAAATCCTCAGTGTCCCCTCTATATATATATGAAATAAACTTGTCTGGCCTCTGTCTGATGCTCTTCCCCAAAATACTGCCCAAGGAGAGGCAGTAAAGCAAAAGGCTTAGGTGGGAATCAGACATATGTAGGGTCTAATCCTGGCCTCATTATTTACTGGCTGTGCCACCTTGAGCAAGTTCTATAGACAGTCCAAGCCTCATGCTAACTGAAGCAATAAGTCCCTGAACAATGCTTGACCTGGAAATGTTATGGATGATGATGGGAATGCTGATGTATGTGGTGTGATGAGAATTACGATCCCTAGAAGAAAAAGGACAACATAAACGTGCTCTGTGCTTCTTGCCTTCTTTGCCTTTGCACGTGGGTTTTCAGTGGCAGGGAATACTTTTTTAGGTTTTTTAAAACCTTACAAAGTTTTAAAGACACAACTCAAATCCTGCCTACTAGAGTCTAGCACAAGACCTTGCAATAATACTTCTTTGTCATGATAATAATGAAAAGTATTCCTGACATTAAAGAGGCCTCTTTTCCTGGATGAAAAGTTAGATATTGCCCATCCAACTAAGATGATACTTGACATTTGTACTTGTGCCTTTTCTTCTAATAATTCTGAGAAAATTAAAAAGTGTGAAATAGGGACTTCCCTGGTGGCACAGTGGATAAGAATCCACCTGCCAATGCAGGGGACATGGGTTCCATCCCTGGTCGGGGAACAAAGATCCCACATGCTGCAGGGCAACTAAGCCTATGCGCCACAACTACTGAGCCTGCGCTCTAGAGCCCGAGTGCCACAACTACTGAAGCCCATGCGCCTAGAGCCCGTGCTCCGCAACAAGAGAAGCCACCACAATGAGACGCCGACGCATTGCAACAAGGAGTAGCCCTGGCTGCCTGCAACTAGAGAAAGCCTGCGTGCAGCAACGAAGACCCAACACAGCCAAAAATAAATAAAATTAAATCTTAAAAAAAAAAAAGTGTGAAATAGTATTATGTGTGTGGATGTAAGGGATATATTAATATTTGTTAAAATAGTTTCCCAAAACTCTCCAGGCAGGCTGTTTAGACTAATCCTATGTCAATTTTAAATTCTAGAATCTTTGCTTCCTGGGGGAATCAATTTCCCCCTCAAGCAATGTTTTCCCACACACACTTAGGGACAAAAATAATTAGAGGAAGCTCTGTTCAAGAAGGGGAAATATATTAAAAATTTCAATTTCTGTTCTATGGTAGGAAGAACTAAATCACTACTCCATTCTAAACCTGTCAAAGAAAATAAAAACTTTGAAGTCCTGCTTTATGTGTCATTTCAATACTTGCCAATTAGTCATATGATATAATTGCATCTCACATAAACATGACCTTTTCCTAAGTGTGTAGAAAAAGTGATTATCTTCCATGACACATACATCTGATTTGATCTGAAGACAATTTACTTTCCTCTAGACATCTCCATGTGTGTATAAAACTTACAGTGCCAAGGTCAATGATGAAGCAGTCACCCTTGTTGAAACTGTCCCAGCTTAGGGGAACTTCTGTGGCCCTGACCACTCTCCGACCTTTCACATGCAGGAGGCTCTGGGTGGTCAAGTCATTTGTGAGAACATGATTGAGTCCAGACGCCACACCTCCAGCCTGATCAGTGGAAGGAAGATAGAAAACAAACAAACAAAAAAGGATGAGGCTTCGAACTAGACACAGCAGCTTAGAAAACCTCAGGTGTTGGTGCCAAGCTGCCTGTTAAGCCAAGATAAAATACTCACTTAAGTGCATGTGAAAAATCAAATATGCAGAAGAGAATTTCCTGGCGAATCAACAGGTTTTTGTTTTGTTTTGTTTTAGGCTCTTTGTCCTTCCTATTTTAACCATTCAGTTTAATACTGCAAATATTTACTGAAGACCTTCCATGCATAAAACCTGCTACATAAACAGAAAAGAGCTGTAGCTCTTGTCCTCTGGGAACTAATGGTTCTCAAACCATTGAGTGAGAAGGTAGACAAGGATTTCAGAAAAAAAGGTGACAGGAGGTTAACAGAGAGTCAGAGGTCAGAAGTACAGACAAGGAGCGCCTAGAGAATCAGGCAGCCCAAAACTCCCACGGTCACAGCCTCAGGTCAGAGAAGGGAACTGAGTGCTGGCCAGGTATGGGCTGCTCCTAATTTTGGTCCTTGTTTTTTTTACATTAAAAAATCACCTGTTTTATTTATTTAGGTAAAAAGAGTTTACAAAATATGCCAGGCCTAAGTATTTACACTCTAAATCTGGTTGCACATCCCCAACCAAAACAAAATGAAAATCAAAGTACAACCACACTGAATTAAGAAATGCTGAAGAAAAACAGATTGACTGAATCAAGCACATCTTCTTGCACCATTTGAAATCAGCTTTTCCCTTTTTCATTCTTTTCCCGAATTAAATGTTAAGGACAATAATCTTTATTTACTTCCATAATTAACTATGAGGTAACGTGCAGAATAAAGGTGTAGTGTAAATAAAACTGTTATTTATTGATCAAAAGCCTCCCCGATAATATGGTAAGAAAATTAGCAGTATAAGAAGCCTATAAAATAATCCAACTTTCAAATTTATTACATCAACATTTTACAGTAAATCCAAAGAAAGAAGTGAAGCTTCTGGGCTTCCCTGGCGGCGCAGTGGTTGAGAGTCCGCCTGCCAATGCAGGGGACGCGGGTTCGGGCCCCGGTCCGGGAGGATCCCACATGCCGCGTAGCGGCTGCGCCCGTGAGCCATGGCCGCTGAGCCTGCGCGTCCGGAGCCTGTGCTCCGCAACGGGAGAGGCCACAACAGTGAGAGGCCCACGTACAGAAAAAAAAAAAAGTGAAGCTTCATATGTAATCAACAGCGCATTCTTTAAATTTCCATTGACTTTAGACTTCTCCCCTTCTCCAAAAGGCCCTCATGAATAAAAAGGTTTTGTTAGTATATGCTAAATGTTGACTTCCAGACAATTACAACCACAAGCTTTTACAAATATATAGTAATTTCCCACTTCATGATTTTAAAAAGATTGCCGTATTTCTTGACTGCACAAAGTATTATACAATAAAAATAAATTCAAGTTTTTCACCTACATATTACTATGCTTGGCCACCTTAATTTTTTAAATAAGAGGTACAGTGCAATCTGATAAAAAAAATAGCATAAGAACACTGTGTTCTGTAAAATAGTTATAAAATATAGAGTTGACTTAGACTGAGAATACATATATAACATTTAGGATAATTTCATATGGTGAACTATCAGAGTATATATAGTCTGTGAACATTTAATAGTATTTTAAAAATTAATTTTGACTCTAATATTTGATGCCAAAAATGCACAAAAGAAAAACTTTTGTTTCATACATGTCTGTATCAGACAGTAATTCTTCTGTGAATACTGTTTGAATGACCCCTGGAAACTCCCAGCCTCTTTCTACCTATTCTACAGAATGAAAGCAAGGTGGATGATCCTCTAAATCAAGGGGACCATAAATACAGTTTTACTGGCTGACAGATGTCTGATTGTTGCTATTTATAATCATGATTGGGGCTGGGTCTTGTTCAGCTTGGGAAAGGTGCTTAGCCAGAGATTTAATATAAGGAAGTAGTAGTAAGTAATTATTTATTTTTTATTTTATTTTATTTTATTATTTATTTTTTGCTGTGTTGGGTCTTCGTTGCTGCACGCAGTCTTTCTCTAGTTGCGGTGGGCGGAGGCTACTCTTCGTTGCGGTGCACGGGCTTCTCATCGCAGTGGCTTCTCTTGTTGTGGAGCACGGGCTCTAGGCACACGGGCTTCAGTAGTTGTGGCTCACGGGGTTGGTAGGCAGGTGGATTCCTAACCACTGCACCACCAGGCAAGCCCAGTAGTAAGTAATTAGTCCTCTGTAACCCCTCCCCAACTCCCTATAAAACCTTACAGAGGAAAAAAAAACTCAAGTCGATTAAATGACATGGGAAGATGATATTAAAGTTTCCTAGCTGCATCTTTATCTTATATATAGCAACTAAATGTGGTTGTTGCTGACTTGGGAATGGTAGACTTGGCCAAGTTTTACGCATTTCAAACAGACACAATATCCTTTCCATAGAGTATTCTTAAATTAAAAAGTTCATCTGGGCATTTGAACGATTTACTTATGTTGAGAGCATCATAGCATCATGGTTACCAGCTTAGGCACTGAAGTCAGACAATCACCCAGTCACACAGCAGCTGTGAGAGCTTGGCAAGTTACAGTCTCTCTAAACTTCCGTTTACTTATCTTAGTAGGATGATAATGATAGAAACTGCACCACGGAGCTGTTTTTCAGATTAAACGCGATAATACATGTGAAGTGCTTATTATATTCCTAGAAGCATGAAATTAAGTATAACATAATAATCTTTGCTGTTCTGGGTAGTAAATGAGCTCTGCTTCCACGTTTCCTATCACGTATTGTTGCAACTACACATGTTGTCATCTGCTCAATGTCACAAGTGATAAGACAGTAAAATGACTTTTTTGCTGATAAATTTGACCTCCATTTGCAAACATCCTCTTTCTAAAAAATGCTGATTTGTGGTGGTTTTAATGTTGATAATTAGAAGATAATTATCCAATAATTGTAAACTTACTTTTATCATGTCCACTTTTAAGTATGTAACCAGAAGTTTGATTTCAGAAGCCCCACTAATAGGCAGAAGGATTAATAATAGCATAAAACCCGAATGATGGCATATGTACTATAACATACGTATTTTTATTATTTAATTTAATCCTTAATCCGTACAACACCTTCACAAGAAAGCTGTTGTTACACCCATTGCACACTTGAGGAAACTGAACACAGAAAGCTTATGTAGTTGCCCTGAGGCAAACAAGCCACTTGTGGCAGAAATGGGTTTATATCCAGGATGATGGCACAGTACATGCTTCTAGTAACTACAAGCCCCAGCTTATTCAAAATCTTGGGTTCACTGACATACGAGATGTTTCAGGATCATTTCACATAAAAGTAACTCATGAATTAAATAAAATAAGAGGTAATAGTTTCATATTTAATAGTTTCTAGCCTAGAGTAAAAAAATGATTTCAAGAGAGAGAAGAGAACTTTTAAGTGTTTTGTCCTGATCCCAATGGCATCACAAAATATTCAACTAAGGCTCTGATCAGGAAAAAGAAGAAATAAACTGGGGCATCATAGTAGGCAAATTTAGTATATATTCAGAATTCTAGTTTAGTTCTGAGGTTTTAGGTCTTCACTGGGCTAATATGGCAGACGGGTGGGGTGGTACGGTCTGCAGAACACCTGTTGGAGACGTTTGATTTTGAGAAAGATTGTTTCTGGTGTGTTTGTCTAAAGAAGGTGTTTCTCACACTTTAACTGAACATTCTTGGAAGCAGGGGGGATAGTGAAGGATGGCCAGTCTGCAAGCGTCACTGAGAGAATTCCAGGAAAAGCTATCCTTTGCTGAAGGTTGCCTTAAAGCACAGACTATTTAATTATTTGGGATTTTGTTTGTTTGTTTGTTTGTCTGTTTCAGAAGTAAAACCATTGGATGATTATTGTTTCAGGCCAAAACACATAAATTCTATATGTGTGTATGGGGGGGGTGCGTATGCCAGTGTATGCATAGGAGTTTGTGAGGCTCAACCACACATATGTTCAACTCAGTGGTTTCATTTGTATCATTTCCAAGATCATACTACACTATTTGGGAAATGTGTGTATAGTTCTTTGTATTAACTGAAGTTATAATTGTTATAAATACTGTACTAATATATTCCAGAACAACTGAAATTCCCAAGTTGTGGATTATTTGCAGCAAATTAAGTGATTCTTTCGAATAACAAAAATGAAAACTATTAATGCCCAAGTTGCCCATATTTACTTAGCATCATTAAAAATTAACCTATCAAATGAAATTAAGTCAGAATATTTCACACATTATACCATATATTCCACAAACATTTATCAAGCACCTATTATGGGTCTCAAGAGTACTGGGGATATATCAGTGAACAAAACAGATTAAAACAAAAACAAAACAAGACAAAAAACCCTGCCCTCAATGAACTTTCATTCTATGAAGATATGAGGCGTGGATGGATAGGAAAAGAAGAGGGGGTCATAAAACAGTTTGAGAGAGGTGTTCACCTTGTATTTCAGACCTCCTTTGAAGTAGCCAACAAAATCCATAGACTCATAGCCTTGAAGTTCTCTATTCTGCACAGGCTTGCCACCCAGATAGTCATCCATCTGAACGGTAAAGATGGCAGCTGCTGCGCTTTCATCTTGAGTGCACTCCTTTCCTGAAACGGCCAATGACAGCACCTCATTTATCAAGCAAGAAACAGGATTAAGGCAGAACTTCTGATAAGAAAACACTCAGAAATTTTCTTTGAATTATATGCCAATACAATAAATTTATGCATAAATTGTTCATCTTCAACAGAACAATCAGCAGAAATAGTATAATATAAAATACTGTTTTAATAACTAAAAGAATTGTTTTGTTCTCACTTTCCAATTCTTTTATTTTTAATTTTAAAAGAAACGCCGCTGTCAGACTATGTTCGGGAAGATATAATAATATATTCCAGTAGGATTCACATTCATTTGGTATAGTCAGTGATAAGGCTATGAAAACATTTTTCAGTTGTTTTAGCCTTTCTCAGAATTAATCTCCAGGCTTCCAAAATGTCAATATGTTAATATTTGTAAGGAATACAAACATCATGGGCCAGAGCTAAACAACACTTTGAGAATGGGAAAATGGATGTAACTTGACTTTACCACTGTTTTTGTGTACATTTGTCCCCACTTCACTATCTTATTGGCATAAGATAATATTCTCAGAAGGAAAAGGGAGGGTAAAGGAACCAGAATGCTAACATCTTTTGAATGTTAACGTATGCAGTATTACCCCGGGAATTTAACACACAACACACAGTTAATTTTCATAATTCTAATGCAGATCCCATCCAGGCAACCTCACTGAGGTCCAAACACCAATTCTTAAACCCAGTGTCTTCGATGTACACAAAGATCAGAGCCAGGACTGCCCTGATGGGACCTCAAAATTTATAAAAGACATTTAAAAACTTCCACTACTTAAGCTGTGTGAAAATCATTAATGATTCTAGAAATAAAAATAATAGCTAACATTTATACCTTTATAGCACCCTTGCTATGGGCCAAGCACTACGCTAGTGTTTTACACTGATAATCTGATTTAATCTTCAAGTGACCCAATGTAGCAGAAACCATTTTCTACCCTGTTACAGCAGAGGACACGGAGGCTTAGAGAGACCAAGTAATTTCCCTGAGGTCATAAAGTTGACCTTTGATAGAACATGACCCAGAGGCAGGTGTCTGTGACTCTGAAGCACAGGCTCTTAGAAATTACAATACTAGTAGATATTTTTTATACTCAGACTCTCATTACCAGTAAAATTTTGAGGTGATTGGGGAATGTTATTTTCCTCCATGGATAACTGACGTATAAATGTTCAGAAGCTGTAACAATATTATAGTTCAACTGGAACCCCAACTAAGAGTATTCATGAAAGTTGGAGAAAGGGAGTCAGTCAGGTATATTAAAGAAAGAATTGGGGGCTTCCCTGGTGGCTCAGTGGTTGGGAGTCCGCCTGTCGATGCAGGGCGCGCGGGTTCGTGCCCCGGTCTGGGAGGATCCCGCGTGCCACGGAGTGGCTGGGACCGTGAGCCATGGCCGCTGAGCCTGCGCGTCCAGAGCCTGTGCTCCGCGGCGGGAGAGGCCACAGCGGTGAGAGATTTATTTACAACTCCTCTCACTCTCAAAGGGGACCTGTGTAGTAAGTGTCTTCTCAGAAAAAAAATTTAGTAGCTAGAAGAGTATTTGACATGATATCAATTTTGTGAACTTGTTGTGGTCAAAGAAAATTACTTAACACATAAAAAACACATGCAGTTTTGCAGTCTGAAAGGGCCTAGTATCATTCTTCTGTCCACTTTCCCATCCATAAATTAGATTACTAATAAGGGCATAGATGTAGATTTGTACAGAGAGACTTTAAGAAGGAAACTTAAATCAAGGTTAATATGAAAGGTGTTGAGGATGATGTATTTGATATATTCTTACCTGAGTACCAGTTAAAACCGTAATCTCTTTAGGTAGATGAAAATGGGCGGGCATGCGACTAATGAATGAACTAGAAGTAAGTTAGTTAAATTATGCTGTCATTTGTTGATGCTTACGCACTGTGCAAGGCCAGGGAATGTCAGTATGAATAAACCAGAGTCTTCTAAAGAGGCTGTCTTAATGAAGCCAATACTAGCCAATACTAGCCTTTGAAAATGAAGCTTAATGAAGCCAATACTAGCCTTTGAAAATGAAAACTAAAATCAAATTCAGTTATATTATGATGAAATTCTAATAAGTGTTCAAAAACTTACAAATGTTCTGAATGAGTATGCTTATGACTTCATTTATTTTCCCTATGCTAATTTTCCCAATGCCTTCCATGTTATGTTGTTTTGTGTTATGTTATTTTATACTATGTTATATTATATTTGTAAATATGCTGTAAACTTCCTAAAATTGTTTTGGGGATGTGATTTTATATATAAAGCATAAATAAAAAGAGAGGTTTAATGACTAAGTTAACTGAACAACCATTCATGATAAAAAAAAAAACTCTTGCCATGTTAGGAACACAGGGGAAAATCCCCAACTTGATAAACAGCATCTTCAAAACACATACAGCTAACATAAATTCTTAATGATCAAAGACTGAATCCTTTCTCCCAAAGATGGGGAACAAGGCAAGTACTCCTACTCAACATAACACAGGAAGTTTTAATGACTGAAAAAGGTAGGAAAAAGAAATAAAAAACATACAGATTGGAAAGGAAGAAAAAAATGTGTCTATTTAGAGATGACAGGATGGCCTACATAGAAAATTCTATGGAATCTACCAAAATAAACCTCTTCAGAAAAAGTGCATTCAGCAAGATAGCACGATGAAGATTAATCAATAATAAAAAGCAGTCTCATTTTTATATAGAAGCAATGAACATGCAAAAGTGAAATTAAAAGCACAATACCATTTACAGTCACTTCAACGAAACTGAAATACTCAGATACATATTTAACAAAACAGGTACATGATCTACATGCTAAAAACTATAAAATGGTAATAAAAAATCAGACCTTAATAAATATAAAGACAGTATTCATGGAATGTGAGACTTGTAATGTAATAAATATGTCAATTTCCCCCAAACTGATCTATAGGTTTAATTCTATTCCTATCAAAATCATATTGAGGTTTATTACAGATTATATGAGTCAGTTTGTTATAAAATTAGTGTGGAAAGGCACAGGCCCTAGAATAGCTAAAACAACCTTGACAAAGAAAAATAAGGTAAGAATACTAATTCTATCTGATATTAAGGTTTACTATACAGCCACAGTAATTAAGTAAGACAGTGTGGTATTGGTGGAAGACACCAATTGGTATAGACACACAGATCAATAGACCAAGTTTCCTTCAATGTAAAATTTTGTAAAACTTTAGTATGTACAGTTTAGTATACTACAGTATATTAAAGTATAAAAGTACAGTACAGCACAAAATGCCACAACCAGGATATTGACATTGATACAATCCACTTACCTTTTTTATATTTTCCCAAGTTTACTTGAACTCATCTGTGTGTATTTGTACATTTAGTTATATACAATTTTATCACATAGGTAAATTTATATATCCACCATCATAGTCAAGATACTGCATAGTTCCATCACCAAAAAATCCCTTATGTTGCCTTTTTATAACTACACCCACCTCCCACCTGAATCCCCCTCCCCTACGTCATCTCTAACCTCTGGTGACAATAAATCTAAAATTTAGTCATTTCCAAAATGTTATATAAATGGAATCATATAGCATGAGACCTTTTGGCATTTTGTTTTTCACATGGCATAATTCCCTAAGGGATTCATCTGAGTTGTGTTTATCAACAGTTTGTTCCCTTTTGTTGCTGAGTAGTCTTCCTTGGTATAGATGTGCCACTTGTTTAACCAGTCACCTGTTGACAGATATGTGGGCTGATTCAAGTTTTTGTCTATTCAAATAAAGCTGTTATGACACGCATGTACATGTTGCTGCATGAATATAAAACTTCATTTCTCTGGATTAAATGCCCATGAATGCGACTGCTGGATCACATGGTAGTGGCGTGTACAGTTTTGTAAGAAACCGCCAGACTCTTTTCCATAACGGTTGTACGTTTTATATTCTCCTCTACCTCAAGCAATGTATAAAACTCCAGTTTCTCATTATTCTCTCCAGCCCTTGTATATTATAAGCTCCTTGTATTGTACATTGTATATTGTAACCCAACTTTTTGGATCCCCATGCCTTACAAAGAGCCCAGCACAGATAGATGTATTTAAACTGCTAGGTACAAAGCTGAAATGTTTTTTCAGGAAGGACCGATGCAACAACTTCTAAGTTACATGCAACAAATTCCTACTTTATAAAAGAAACAAAAAATAAATTTAAAAAATGAAATAATCTGAGATATGCAAAGGTACTATGGAAAGACACTAAGGGAGAGACCAGGAAAGATGACTCTTCCTCTGTTCCCCCGTTCTGTGTCCCACTTCTTCCTGTTTCCCCTTTCTTCCTCTAACTTGGCGGGTTTCTTCATTTCTACACCAGCCACCTTTTTTTTTATCCCAGGCTGATTTTAACTCTACTCTCTTTCATCTTCCTTCCAACTGACTTCCTTTAGTCAGATTTTCTCTTTCCTTGAACCTTCAGCACTCCCACTTGGAACTTTGTCTCAATCTGTCCCTCTGAATAATCCTCATGAATTCACCCGAATTTAGGTCTTAGAGTAGAATACATTGGATGAAATCCAGCTTGCTTCAGGGAACTGAAGTAGGGAGAGCTGCTGAACAGTTCCACCTACAGGTCCTGCTGACTATAATGCGCTAAACTTTCCACGGTTCCCATGATTTCCTCTTGGCACAAGATCCCTCCCAATTCCCCTCATTTTCCTTTCTTTCCATTAAGGCTTCTCTGCTTCCCCATAACCACAGACACGTGGTGTCTCTTTCATAGTGCTCATGACATTTTACCTGGGTTATATCACTTTTTGTTTTATTGCACCATTGAGATTGTAAAGTTTCAGGAAAGGTTCATAAATCATTCATATGCAAAAATGCTGGGCACACAATGCTGGGCACGTTGAAAGTTGCTGAATTAACTTATTAATTAACACACTATTAAGTTCAGTTTTAGTAGACCTTTAAGATCATAAAATGTTTTTGCCCAAAGCATTTTTTATTACATTTTTTGAAACTGGTGAGCACTAAATGAACGGGTTAATTCGAATCTGTAAACCCTACGAAACACAGTGCTTGAAGAACTTACCTGGATAAGGAAGAACCTATAGAATTAAAACAATTGTGTTTAAAGCCCCCTTGGAATCCTCTGACAAAGTCAAACTTAACTGCTGTCTACACAGCATGATATGAAGTTCTTTCACATTTTAATTCACCAAAATGACAGATGTGGTATTTCAGATACTTTTACTCATTCCAGATCCAAGTTCTAAACAGAAAAACCAAGGTAAGGACATTATTATTCTATGTGGCATCATTCATTCATGAACACAAGTTATACATTAAGGTTTCAGTGGGGAGTTTCTTTTAGGGGGTATAAAATATAAGCAAATCACTGTCTGTGATAATAGGAACAGTGACATTACACTAGGAAACCAAAATGAGTTTAGATCGCAGCCTCAGCCTCCTCAAGCAAGCACAACATTTTAATATCAAGTGCTGTAATGAAACAGTGCTGTCTCCCTCTATGGATTTCTCATTTGGAGTGTTTGCTCCGGGTTTTTGCTAATATTGAGAACATCACTTAATGTTCTCTACCATTTTGTTTCTTAAAATCTTCCAATGTTAGTGGAAAAAATGACTTTCAGGGACTTCAAAATGTGTATGTGTGTGTGGTTTTGTGTGTTTTCCCCATAGACTCATGAATAAAACTAAAAATAAACACAGTCTAGGGGAGGCAAGCTGATTTTAAAAGAAGGCAATAAGGCTCAGATAATCGGTGCGTTGTTAGACGGGGTGTGCCCACTGGCACAGGATCTCACAGGGAGAGGTTAGACATTCAGGATGTTTACGGGGAAAAGTAGAACACTCAAGGCCCAGTGTTCTGAGAGCCTGGCGCCGGTGAAGCCCAAAATAATTACTACTGACGAAGGAGCTGTTTTGTTCCAAACTGTCTTCTTGTTCAGATACATAAATAATAAATTTAAAACTAATAATAATAATTATTATTATAAAACAACTCATCTAAATACAAACTCTGCCATACAAAGCTATTTACTGATATTGATAAAGCCGCCAGCATCCTGATCAACAGGAATTTCTCCTAGCCAAACCTGCGAGCAGCGCGGGGCAGGCTGGAATCTGATTTAAAGCGGCCCAGAACATTAATCGCCGCAAATAATAGAGAACTCTAAGCTGACGCCCAAGGGCAAAAAATAAAACTAAATAATTTTCTTAAAGGAATTCTCGCCGTCTGCGGCGAATGCCCACAAACTTGTTTGACTTCATCTCCTCGCTGACAGGGGAACCAGGACTGAACCTGTCGGAAGGCGAGCCGAACTTGGCCAGCGCCAGGGTGCAGCGGGCGGCCGCCCCGGGCGGGAGGTGGGTTTGGAGACTGGAAGGTGAAAGGGCGTGAAGCGAGAGGAAGCGGCGCCAAAACCCGGGAGATGGACACGACAAAGGTCAAAGCTAGTGAGGTAAGACTGCTCCCGACTTCGCTGAGCCCCGCGTTTGCAGGAGCGGACGCCAGCGGGGAAAAGGTGCCCAGGCCCAAAGTGGGGGGGGGGGGGGGGCCCCCGGGGG
>NW_020175410.1:4487991-4568737 GCF_003031525.2 Neophocaena asiaeorientalis asiaeorientalis
GGGAAAGGGGCAGGGGCCCAAAGGGGGGGGGGGGGGAGGCCCACGGGGGCTCAACCGGCGCGAAGGGTCTCCAGGCCCGTCCGGCTAGCGCTGCCCTGCCCACCAGCCCGCAAACCTCAACCCCCAGCGGCCACGCCCTTCCCCGACCTGGGCGCGCCCGGGCCCGGCCGCCCGCAGTCTCTCACCGAGCCAGAAGTGCAGGCGGTACGTGAAGCCCCGGCTGGCCTGGGTCGTGTGTAGCACCAGGTACGCATCCCCGACGTAGAAGTCACCGTAAGCGCTCTCGGGCACGGCCACCAGCTCTAGTTTCTCGATCCTCCAGACCTGCAGCCCCGCCTGCTTGCCCGCCCGGGCGAACTCCTCGTGGTACAGCCCCTGGGCCATGGCTCGGGCACGCGATGCTCCGGGAAGTTGGCGGGGTACCTCGCTGACCCTGGAGTCGGACTGAACCCAGACTTGCAGGAAGAACCCTGGTCGCAGCGGTTTTATACGGTTTGCTCTGCGGGGGCGGAGCCCCGGGACCCCCAAACGGGAGGGGCTAAGTGCTCAGGCCGGAGTTGCTTTGGAGTAGGCGATCCGTTCTCCTCCGAAGCGTAGCGCCTGGTATCAACCTCCTATGTCCTTCCCCGCAACCCGAAGAAAATCGAATCTCAGAAACCATAAGATCCTAAGGCAACTTGCTGAAACTCCTGGAAATGCCTCCTCCAAGGAAGGACATTTTCCCAGGCAACAGCTGGAGGAGATCAACAATTAAAACTCAGGTTGGCGCATCGTTTAAAAAAAAAAAAACTGGCTATCCAGGTAACAGTTAATCAACAACTCCGTCATTTTATCAGCCAGTCTCGCCATTCCCGATGGACAAAGTTTTTCCGTCCTGATCTTCCCAATTTGAAAATGCCATGAGAAACAGCATGTCAGGTTTCTTGGGAAGAGTGAAAACCTGGAAGGATAGTGGTCTTACCCGGGGGACAGAGCTCTGTAAGTCCCCAGGGGTGTAGGGAGCTGTGGTTAATTTGCCACCTGCCTCCTTTGGGCAAGAGAGTTTGCTTTTTAAAAAACAACAACAACAACAGCAGTCCTCCTGAGGTGTTCTCAGGCTGGGCTGTTTCTCAGTGTGATATTATGCTTAGCCTGCCTTCTGAGTTAACTGTTACCTGGCTTCAAGGTGCTAATTTTCTCATTGTTTTCCCTACAGCTTTTGCTTTTGCAGCATGGGCAAAGCATTGTAAAATACAGATGGAAGTTTACTCCTTATTTTGCATTCGTTTAACTGAAGCTGATATGGCAAAGGATTTTATTGTTATTGAGAAAGCAAATCGCTCATGATGTAGAGTAAGAAAGCTGGGTTTTATGCACGTCCATTTTCTGTCACTGTTTTCCAAATTACAGAAGTCCCCGGAAGGTAACTAATAACATACCATTTGATTTTTTCCTTAATTAATTTATGTTTTAAAATAGGTATTACATGAGCATGGTAAAAAAATTTCGAAAGTACAGGTGTGCAATAAAAATGTATCTCTATTTCACCTGCCATCCGGTTGCTTTCCCCAAAGGCAACTGAGTTACCAGTTTCTTAAGTATTTTTCCAGACATATTTGATATTCTTTCATCTACAAGAATACAGATAACAGAGTAATTTTTATTTTCTAACAGAAATGGTAACATACACACTGTTCTGAACCAATGTATCAAAATATCAGTAGCCAGTACTCATAGAGCTGCTTCTTTTTACTGACTACAAGGTATCAAGGTATTCCATCTTTTAAATGTACTATAACTTATTTAATCTGTTCAAGTTCATAGGCATTTAAATTTTGCCTATATTTTGCTAACACAATGTTGCAAACAACACTTCTGAACATACTTTATTATACTCATGAATTATAACTATCAGATAAATTCCTGGAAATACAATTGCTAGAGGAGTTGGAATTCAATGGTTTTGATGACAGTGATGATAATTATGAAACCAGTCACTACCATTTATGTTCTTCTGCAATGATGGGGCATGGCAAATATAGCTTTCATTCACTTCCCCTGTCCATTCTTGGTTCTGTAGTCACCTAACTACAGTAAGCCTCAGGTTCCTCATCTATAAAATGGGAAAATAATAGTTTTCACCTTAAAAGATTGTTATTTGGATTAAATGCGCAAGTGTTTTTGTCTGTTACATAGAAAATGCTCAGTAATTAGGAGCTCTTATTATGCGGTGGTGAGCTTCCTTTTGCTCCTCTAAACCCCTTCTTCATCCTTCTGTTCCTGGCAGTCTTCCCTTAAGACCAGCCTGCATGGGCTAAAGCAACTGGGCTTCAATGCCCTCTAGCTTAGGGTTTGGTTGGAAATCAGAGGGAGAGAGGACAGTAAGGTCAGAGTATTTATTTCCTTGGCTTCCTCCACCAAAGGTCACTACTTTTAAAGACAAATAACTCTATCTGACTTTTCTCTCGTTTGGATTCAGGCAACTGTCCCCTCAGATGCATTATCCCTTTAGGTTTCTCTGTCCTTCTACTTATATATATATAAAACCTCTAAAAAAAAAATCTCCTGAATTTTTCTGTTTTGTATGTACCATCTGTCATAGGTTGAGATCCTAATTGATAAATACTATTAGCTACGTTCTCTTTTTTTCTTTCTAACACAAACAGTGATAGGTAGGTTTGAGAAGGCTTATTTTATAAATGAGGAAACTGAGGCTTCAGAACTTGTCAAAGATCACCCAGCTAGTGAGTGGCCGAAGGAGAATTCAAGCTCACTGTGTCTAATTCAGAAGCACATATTCTTTACAAAACCTTACTCTTTCGATCCAAATTATTTGGCCTAGATTTGTTCATATAAGTATTCTTTATATTTTCATTTTCTTCAAACTTGTCCCTAGAGAAGCTTCTAATATGGTATGTCCCATTCAGCACCAGGAAGCTTAGCTTTAACTTTGTGACTGAGCCGTTACATGTCTTGGTTTTATCTATAAAGTGATAATTATTTGTTCTCTTCTTTCTTCTAGGGAAAAAATATGAAAACTGGTGATCTGGACTTAAGATAATTTAAAAATCAGAGTGATCACTTAAGTTCTGTTTCAGTTTTAGTCATAATTCCATTTCTTCTGGTGAAGGAATTCCTTTTAATGATTAAATAAAAATAAAAGGAAATAATTTCTTTTTATTAAAGAAATAAAACGGAACTTTGATGTATAAGTGAAATTCCCTCTTACTTAGGCCGGCAATAGGGTGAGGCAAGTGAGGCACCTGCCTGGGATGGAAAATTTACAAGTGCACTAAAAAGTTCAATAATCAAGATCAATACTATTTTAAGGCAGTATTTTAAAAATCAAAATTAATGCAAAAATATCATGATAAAAATAGCAAAGTTTAAAATACAGAATTGTTAGCAGTGCCAGATGGGGCCATATTGGAAGCTGAGACAAAGGAAAAATACTAAACTTCTTTTACTTAAAATTTTGATATTTTGGTTTATCATTTTTTTTGCATTACTGTGTCTCATTTTTCTTATCTGTGAAATGGGAC
This sequence comes from Neophocaena asiaeorientalis asiaeorientalis, assembly GCF_003031525.2. Classification (NCBI taxonomy): domain Eukaryota; kingdom Metazoa; phylum Chordata; class Mammalia; order Artiodactyla; family Phocoenidae; genus Neophocaena; species Neophocaena asiaeorientalis. The sequence continues at coordinate 4,491,513 of NW_020175410.1, forward strand.
TACTGACACAAATCCTTGTAAAATTGTCATGAGCATTAAATGGATAAATAAATATAAACCTGGAATAGTCCTGGTATAAACTCAACTGAGATTGATGAATGGTTAAATCACTTCTCCCAATCCAATCTTGTAAGAATAATGTATCTAAGTCTAAGTCATATACGGACTGCCAATTTCCTATACAAAAAAGGTCTCTAAAACCAGATGCCATTTCCTTTCCATGCCTTTATTTTTCTTTCTGTCTCTCATAACCTAGGTTCTTAAAATTAGATTATTTTCTCCTCTTCATGCAATTATCCATCTATTGAAGTTTTACTATTTCTTTAAGGTTTAACTAAAGATACTCATCTTCATCATCATTATTCTCTTGGATCCATTAAATTTCAGCATCCTCTCTGCTTCCTCTCTCAGCCCAGGTAGAAACAGCTAAGGTGAATAAGGTTTTTTGCTTTTGTTTTTAACAGGAATCTGGAGGTTTGAGGTGTGGAGCCTCATGGTTGAATTCAAGGTAGGTCTTTTTCTAGAATGTTAATGCCCAAGGGGAAATGTTAGATAGTTTAATCCTTGAAATAAATAACAGTGTTAATACTGTAATTAATTCATTGTGCAATTCATTGGAATGAGTTAGTAAAAAAAAAAACAAAAAGTTGGCTTCAGTGGTCTTCATTATCTAAATCATAAAATCTAGAGTTGAGAGGCATCTCATTTTATTTCCATTATTGCATCATGACCACAGAATTGCTGAAATTAAACGTATGTGAAAGACAGGAAGTACACCTTTTTTTCCAAGAGAGGGAAATGCTTCAAGTATTTTATTTATTTGCTTTCCTTTGATTATAAATAATGAAAGAATGTAATTAAAAATACATTTCTTGGGCTTCCCTGGTGGCGTAGTGGTTGACGGTCCACCTGCTGATGCAGGGGACACGGGTTCATGCCCCAGTCCGGGAAGATCCCACATGCCGTGGAGTGGCTGGGCCCGTGAGCCATGGCCGCTGAGCCTGCACGTCCGGAGCCTGTGCTCTGCAACGGGAGAGGCCACAACAGTGACAGGCCATGGCCACAACAGTGAGAGGCCATGGCGTACCGCAAAAAGAAAAAAAATACATTTCTTTTACTGGTCATCCTGCTAAATTGTATTAACATGTTTGATTTACCAAATGATTTAAGGGTTTAAGCATGGAACCTGAAGTCAGAAGACTTGAGTGGTGTGAAGATTAAAAAGGTAATGTATGTAGAAGCCCTGTGAACACAGTCAATAAATACGGTTACTAATCAGCAAGGGCTCTTAACCCCAGTACTTATCAAAGGCAGGTGATTATTAAAAGTGAAAATGCACTCTAAGGAAGTGTATTTCCATCCCTCCTCTCTATACCAGACAAACAAGAACTTTTAAAAAAGTCACCTTTTTAATTTTAGATCAGCCAGGATCTAGGACTTTTTCTTTCACCAATTAGTTGGTTTAAAATTGCATATAATACTATAACTATAAAGGCATGGTCATGGCTCAATACTACAGTGAAGGTTTTATTGGTCTTGAACGTCTGCTGTTGTGATAATTTATTTCTTGTAAACCTATTTACCACAGCAGATTGACTCAGCACTTTCTTCATAATATTTTTATTATATATAAATCACCTATTATTATTATTACATAGGAAATAGCTAACCCCTGTGAGATTACTGAGAGAAGACATCATCATTACTTTAGGCGTTTACATATTAGAGAATGCATATAACCAAGAGAAGGGTTGAGGATACAAGGTCTCATAGAGATTCATGATCTAAAATGATAGTTTTGCTTTAAGATTATGTTTATGCAAATAGAGATCTGAAGATAATCATGGTTTTAAAACTATGATAGGGCTTCCCTGGTGGCACAGTGGTTGAGAGTCCACCTGCCGATGCAGGGGACACGGGTTCGTGCCCTGGTCCGGGAAGATCCCACATGCCGCGGAGTGGCTGGGCCCGTGAGCCATGGCCGCTGAGCCTGTGCGTCCGGAGCCTGTGCTCCGCAACGGCAGAGGCCAAAACAGTGAGAGGCCCACGTACCGCAAAAAAAAAAAAAAAAGAATCACCCATAATCCCCACCCCATAGAGATAACCATCATTAGCATTTTGATGCATTTCCTCCCAGTGTCTACATATTTTTAAAATGAAGTATAATTGAACTATATCATCATGTTAGTTCCAGATGTACAACACAGTGATTCAATATTTCTACAAATGATCACCATGATATGTCTAGTTACTATCTGTCACCATACAAAGATATTACAATAGAATTGACTATATTGACTATATTCCCCATGCTGTACATTTCATCCCCATAACTCATTTTTTTGTACTCTTAATCTCCCCCACCTTTTCACTAGTCCAGCCAAACCTTATCCCCTCTGGCAACCACCTGTTTGTTCTCTGTATTTATGAATTTGTTCTGTTCATTTTTTTTAATATTCTACATATAAGTGAAATCATACAGTATTTGTCTTTCTCTGTTTGACTTATTTCACTTAACATAATACCCTCTAGGTCCATACATACTGTTGCAAGTGACAAGATTTCATTCTTTTTTATGGCTGAGCAATATTCCATTGTGTGTACACACATACACACACACACACACACACACACACACACACACCACATTTCTTTATCCATTCATCTATCGACAGACATTTAGGTTGCTTCCATAGCTTGGCTATGATGCTTCAGTGAACATAAGCGTACATATATTGTTTTGAATCAGTATTTTTTATTTTCTTTGGAAAAATACCCAGAAGTGGAATTGCTGGATCTTATGGCAGTTCTATTTTTAATTTTTTGAGGAACCTCCATACTGTTTTCCCACAGTGGCTGTACAAATTTCCATTTCCACTAACAGTACACGAAGGTTCTCCTTTCTCCATCTTTACCAATGCTTGTTATTTGTTGTCTTCCTGATAATATCCATTCTGACAGGTATGAGATGATGTCTCATTGTGGTTTTGATTTGCATTTTCTTGATGATTAGTGATGTTGAGCATCTTTTCATGTGTCTGTTGGCCATCTATATGTCTTCTTTGGAAACATGTCTATTAATTTTAACATTAATTTAATCTACTATTTTGGGGACACAGCATAATCTTGGCATTTGGTCATGTCTTGGTTTATAAAAGTCAATATTATTTCAGAATTTTAAAAAATTCTTATTCCTAGATTTTTTATAATTGAATATATGATACATTTGTGTCATATATATATGCACATATACATATGAAACTAAATATATATATATATTTAGCTTTTATTTATGTTTGTTGTTATTCTAATAATAGGCTTATCTTCAAAGTTAAAGGAGTAAAAGTTATACAAGTACATCCATAGATGATACGAAAGGATTTGATAATATTTAAAAGTTACGAAAAGTTATATTTAGAATAATATGGAGCAATTGGAAAGTTTTTTATAGAAAGTGAATGAAAGAAAAGTAAAACAAGATACACATTGGTATGTTCATATTTGGCTTTAAATTGTAAATAAACATATATTACTTTGAGTATTTTGTGTGTGCCATGTACTGTTTAAGTGTTTTTACAAGCATTGCCAACCTAATCATACAACGATCATACCAGGTGGGTGCTACTATTATCATCTCCCTTTTCACAAAGGAAAAATGGAGATAGAGATGGGATAAGAAATTTGTCCAAAGTCATATTTGTACTCAGTGCTGAGTTGGCACCTGAACCCAGGCAATCAGAGTGTTGAACTCACCATTTAAACCACAGGAATCATCTCAACATCTACAAGTGTCAATACTAACATATCTAGGTCCTAACCAGGTGAGATAGCCTAATTCATGAAGAATAGTAAATTGAATTGACATGTATTTAGATTTACCTCAGTAAGACTACGGTTTTTTTAATCTTAGAACCAGAGGTAGAGATTGAGAGTTGACAGGACCTTGGGGAATATATATTTCTTGGTTCCAGGAAATGACATAATTTGTAAAAGTAATCTAACTACAGAATAACATGAATATTTTAAAAATCAAAAAATATTCTAAACTAATGTCAAGAAATTTGAATTTCAAAGCAAAATGGGTATATTTCTAGAAAATGTAAAATGCCAAAATTAACAAAAGAAGAAACAGAAAATCTTAATTGACCAATATACGCTAAATAAACAATGCTGCTTAAAAAGCAAAATCTTTTCTTCTGTAAAGTACCAGATCCAAGAAGTTTTATATGTGAGTTTTACCATGTATATCCTCTATTGTATACTAATATATCTGGAAAACAGGAAAAAAGAAAAGCTGCTAAAATTATTTTCATGAAGCAATTACAGCACATAAACCCCAATGAGGGCAGTTCAAGAAAATAAAATTACAGTTTAGTTTCATTTATGAACATTAACACCAATATCAGATCTAAAATTTTATCCAACCAAGTAAAAAGTGAGTTTTGTTTAAAGGAAAAAATAAGATAATCTCAATATATTAAAAACAAATAAAATCCCTTTATGTCAACATTTTTAGAAAACTAGATAGCTAGGAAGAAGGGAACTTTCTTAACCTAATGACATAATAATAAATGACGGCAATAACATATCAAATGGGAACATTTTAGAATGATTTCATTTAAGATTGGAAAAAACTAATAAGAAAAGACAACAGGAACCCCAGTATGTCAGTAATTTTCAAGAGGGTACAGGAAGGTGTGGACAATGAAAGACCAGAAAAAGAAATAGAAGATATTAGGAATTGCTAGAAAGAAACAAAACTCATTATCTGCAGATGATAATCTGAAAATTAAAAGTCTAAGAATCCTACTGACAATCTGATAGAACAAGAAAGTTCAACAAGATTATCAAATGATTAGAATAATGTGATATAAAATAAGATACAAATTCAAAAAATTTTAAATATATAAAATTGCATGTGTCTATGATTTCAGAGTAGAAAAAGATTTCTTAAACAATACCAAAAATAGCATGAAATATAAAGGGAAAAACTGATAGCTACATGGAACTAAAGATATGGTTTTAAAATTGGACAATGAAGACAAAATTAAATGATGGGGGTAGACTGAGTGAAAAATCTTTTCAATTTCTGTAAATAACTAAGGATATCAAGAATATATACAAAAAAAAGAATGCAGAAAGAATAAAGTCAAGGAACTTTATGAAAAAATGCTGTAAAGATATGGAGTCATGTGGCCACTAGATATACAAAGAGTGTTCATTGATTTGGGCCTCGCTATTAATTGAAGGAACTACATAAACAGCCAATATTTGAGTGCTTACAAAGGCCAGCCATTATTCTATGTGCTTTTAAAGTGTAACGGTTCTGTTCTGATCCTTACAGCAACTCTATGAACTAGGCATCATTATTGTCTCATTTTACAAATTAGGAAACCAGGAACAGAAAGTCCCACAAGTAGTAAGTGGGAGAGCTAGCATTTGAGGCAACACTCCTCACCTCTACAACCACTACAACTTTACTGCTCTGTTACACCATTTCATAGCCAGCAGGTTGTTAAAAATTAGAAAGATAACATGAAAGGCTGGCAAGGATGTGGGGAAATAAGAAATCTCATATAATATTTAGAGGGGCAGCTCTAACATGATGTAGCAATCTCGACAGCAATCTGACAGTATTTAGTGAAAACTGTAGGCATATCTTTTGTGCCCCCAAATTCCACTCTTGGATGTGTACTCCAGTGATATTGTTCACAGATGCACAAAGAGGCATGTACAGTGATGCCCACCAAAGCATGTTGTGCTAGAAAGAAGTTGAAGGCAACCTAGAAGTCCAAAAACAGGAAAATATTTTTTAGGCCTAAGTAATGTGTGGTATATGAATATGCAAGAGAGGAATACTAGTGCCAGAGGCAATGATCAGCATGGAAAAGATAGCAGTGTAAGCAGATTTCAAAACTATAAAGTTGAATAGAATAGTAAGAAACAGAATGTGATGCCATTTGTGCCATTAAAAGCATATCTACATTAATAAAATTGAATTTCATGAATGCACACATTGCAAATGACCATGAACCCTGTGGAATGTGGACTGGAAAAGCATACATTAAACTGCATGTGAGTGGGAGCCTGGTGGGGGTAGGAAGGGGACTGATGATGCGGGAAAGAATGAGGAAAATCATGAAATAAAACATAAAAGAGAGAAGGTGCACTGGTTGACAATAAAAACTTGCCAGGCACCAAGGAGTATAATCAATTCAATTCTGTGCACCTGAGATCCAAAATCCCAAAGCAAACAAAATTAAAAAGAGCAACAAAATTTTAAAAATCTACCTATCTATCTATCCATCCACCCATCCCTCCATTCATCCATCTATGTGACAGAGTTTTTTAAAACGTCGGCATATATATATATATCAATATATAAAATTTAGACCTATTATAATAAAAATTATGTAGGGATTTAAAGAATTTCTGAGGTCTAAAGAATAGCACAGAGAGGATTATTGAAGTTGAATGTAGTGATTCTAATTCCATTTTTTCCTGTATGTTCTTTTAGTTTGTGTGACATAAAGAAACATCTTTAACCCAGGAAGTGTTTCACATGAATTTTAAAACCTGGGTTACTAATTTACTATTTTATGACTGTCTGATTTAAGAATGTGTAGAAAAATACTGGTTTCTATGACATGAAATCCTGCACCCTTATAATAACCTATCATTACAAAAACGTTCAAATAATTAAGGATAATATGCTTTATATTGCATTTATGTTGGCCTTTCTTTTTTTTCTAGTTTCAAAGCTTATAATGACCCAGAAAATATATTTACTTAATGAATCAAGGAAACTGCAAGAAGGAAACAGCATGGTGAGTACTTAAAGAGAAGGCAGAAAAATGGGGAAAATATTCCCTCCCTTTCAACTACATTCTTTCCAATGGTCTTAATTACTATCCTCTTGCATTTATGGCCTTTATTAAGTATTGCAATATCTAATTATTTAAATAATGGCAAAAATGCAATGTATATATTCCTTAACAATAAGAAGTTAAAAGATAAAAGCATCTCATTCTCATTTAGAGATATAGTAAAATACTTATGAGTAAAACAACACAGAGTCTGGGATTTACCTTTAAGTACACCAGGAAGAAAGTTGGGGAGGGATAGATGAAATGAAATTGGCAAAGTGGTAACAATTGTTGTTGTTGAGTGACGGGAGTTTAGGGGTCCACTACTCTCTTAAGCCAACTTTTGTATAAGATTTAAATTCTTCATCATAAAAAATTTTCCTTAAAAAATTATAAGTTCTGGCTCTGTGTGATTTTAAAAATCATTTTGCTATAATTGCATTCTGAAATATTTACGAAGGGAATAAAGCTCCTAGAGCTGCATGGCTGGACACATTTGGGAAAGCTTATGATGCCAGTCCAAAAGGCCAGCCACATTCAGGATGAAGCACGGCCTGACACACGTCTCCCATTTCCAAAACAACTGGCAGGTGTGGGCTGCTTTTCCACGTGTGCAGTAAGCATTAGCAAGATTTCTTCTTCTCCGAGTTTACGTGGGGCAGCTCCTGTCTACAAACGTTGCTCTCCCTTTCATTGAGCAATTTCAAAATTAAACTGTCAAGTAATGAGTAGTTATTATAATCAAATAACTCTGCAAAGGAAGTTTCATTTTTTGTTTGTTTGCAATTTCCAAAAGACAGTACAGAGAACAGTTGCCCAAAAAGATTGGTGAGTGAAATTGGTTAATGTTATTGACACGGTTTAGACTGATGAGTATTTTGTTTCAGGGAGAATTTTCTACATTAAAATACCTGTTGAAAATTAGTGACATTTATTTTAAAGTTCATACTTTAAACATTTTAAATTATGAGTACTAAAATCTGAAGGAGAATGTTGAGAGGCTGATGAGAACTCTGGAGGTTTCTGCCAAGCAGTTTTTCTGATATAACAATATAACTAGTTGGCTTCTTTCCCTTGTCATATCAAGTAAATTAAGCTAATTTTTTAGAGAAGGTTGACATCTTTCAAAAGGTCACCAGGAGGTTAACTTTCTTTTGTCATTTGGATGACCAGGACAGATTTTCAATTTACGTAGCCTTCAACTTTCCCACGTGGGATTATGAGACTAAAAGTGAATCATTTCTGCAGAAAGTACTCTGCCCATCTGCTAAGAAAGTTTTAAAGTTTCATGATGAAATAGAAATAGAAAAAAAAAAAGTTTAAAGTTCTACCTCAATAAAAGAAAAATAGTTTTAAATTTGAATATTTTAACTGTTTCAACCAGTGAAATAATTGAATGTTCTCCTACATTCATTAAAAAATACGGCAGTTACATTTGTTTTTTCTTCTGTCCTAGAAAACGTAGAAAAGGCTTTCTTCAAGTTAAAGAGAAGAATGAAACACCGGTTTGTGCATCAAATTTTGTAGGCAAATGAATATATCAAATACTTGGTAGTTTAGGAGATATAGTTTAGTGTGGTTTTTAGAGTTGGTTTTCCAGTGATAAAATTAGAGAGGAAAAAATGCTTGAAACCTGTTTCCTGCCCTTTTCATGACTGTAGCTCTTATGGGCACTGAGTATAGTAGTTAGGAATCTGTACTTTGCATTTAAAAACAAAAAACAAAAACCCAACTACCTGGGTTTGATTTCCAGATGCTCCATTTATAAGCCATATGGCCTTTGGCAAATTAGTAACCTCCTAAACCTCCCCAACTATAAAGTGGTGGTGATGAATATATACCGAACATACACGCACACACACACACACAGATATATGAAAACAGGCACATTGTTGTAAAGGTTAAATTAGATTGTGCATTAAATATACATAACAAGTAACTAGAACATTTATAGCATATGCTCAATAAACATTCAGTTATTATTTGCACTAGGATGGCATTTACATTTAATTGAAAATATATAGCTATGTAGAGGGTATTATGCTAGCTAAGTGAAATAAGTCAGACAGAAAAAGACAAATACTATATGATTTCACTTATACATGGAACCTAAAAAACAAAACAAATGAACAAACATAACCAAACAAAAACAGACTCATAGACACAGAGAATAAACAGGTGGTTGCCAGCGGGGGTGGGAGGAGGGGGAACTGGGTGCAGGTAGTCAAAAGGTACAAACTTCCAGTTATAAGATAAATAAGTACTTGGGATGTAATATACAGCATGATAAATATAATTAACCCTGCTGTATGTTACATATGAAAGTTAAGAGAATAAATCCTAAGAGCTCTCATCACAAGGAAAAAATTTTTTTCTATTTATTTATTTTGTATCTATATGAGATGATAGATGTTCACTGAACTTACTGTGTAATCATTTCATGATGTATGTAAGTCAAATCATTATGCTGTACACCTTAAACTTATACAGTGCTGTATGTCAATTATATCTCAATAAAACTAGAAGAAAAAAATAACTATATTTAGCAATGAATATGTATAACTGGCAAAATAATTGTTTTGAAAAGATGTTTTAGAAACATATTTGTTGTACGAATGAGATAAAAATGCAGCACGGTTGAATGACTCTTAAAAGTTGTCCTAAAATTCCCTGAAAGAGACAAAATTTTTCTCATTGGAAAACTACTTTACTTGTTTTAAACTGCATCTGGTTTGAATGAGATTTGGAAATCACTGCTCTGTTTTTCTAAAGTAAATGCTGGATAATCTCCACATAATCCTGATGATGGCATCAGTTTTTGTTTTTTTTTGATAGTCACTTCATTTTTCAAAACTTTCACAAAGAAATATAAGCAGCAGTTTATATCTGGGTCTTTACCGATTGTTAACGCAATTGTTTGACCATTGACAGTAAGCATGTGACTAGGTCCATCGCTAGCTCACCATTGTTGTACAACTGTATGCAAATATTGAACATTTCTTCTCACTGCTTTCAACTCTTAATTATCAATATTCTCACCAACCTCAGAATTAAATCAATATTATTGTGGCACCAATAAAAAGCTTCTCATCATACAAGTGACAGTATTTTCCACCAAATCTATTTCTTATCTAACAGGACCTTAATATTTTAAATTCACGAATCCTCCATTTTATTCCGGAGAGATATTAATTGAGAGATCAGACAGAATTCAGCTACCTATTGTTGGAGAAGAAAAGGTGTCCAAGCCTTTAAAAAATGCACAAGAGCTCTCAAACTGCTCATGGATGACTCAGAGAAGAAAGGCTAGGACCCTTGGGATCCTAGGAGCTTGATGACATTATCCAGGCCAGGCCGTTTGGTCTACTGTCCTGTTTCAGGCCAGACCCATTCAGAGAATTTTAATTAAAGGTTTAAGAGATGCAGGTTCTGGAGAACAACTGTTGAAATCAATTCTAGCTCTGTCACTTACTGGGTGATTTGGGCTGTTTGCGGTCTCTTTAAAAAAGGAGAATACTAATCTCTAGTTCATATGGTAGTTCTGAGGATTAGTTAAATCAATCCATGTAGAGTGCTTAGGATAGTGCCTAGCACAAGGTAAGGGCCTAGTAAATATTAGCTATCATCATCATCACCATCATTATAAATACCCAGAATAAAGCCCGTATAGACAGAAGTACATAACTACATATATGCACACATGCACATACATACATATAAATATGCAGTATGAGCCAAAATAGTATGTCTTTTGGTTTTGTCTTACAATATTCACTTACCATGGACTACTTTTTCAGGTGAGTACATGTAGATTTATTTCACTGAAAAATTGCTGTGTTGTAGCAAATTATATTGATGTACTATTCTTACATTGGTGTACCTTTAGTTTTTCCTTCCAGGCTTTTTGCTTTACAAATAATACTTAAAACTGCAGTGTTCTATACATAACTTTGCATATAAATAGCACTCTTTCTGAAGAATAGATTCCAAGAAGTAAAAGTGATGGATCAAATTGTATATCTATTTTTAAAAAATTGATTGATACTCTAAAGTATTCTCCAAGTATATTATGCCTATTTTATACTTACAAAAACTGTAGAATACTATACATTTCTACAGACCCTAACCAGCATTTAATGCTATTAATTTAATTATTGCAAATCCAATGCATATGATATTGTATTGCATTTGGTTTTCATTTGCATTTCCCTGCTAATAGTGAAGATAGCGTATTTCCTTGTATTTATTGGCTGTCTATAGGTACCCTATGACTTTTAGGTTCATATTATTTATATATTTTTATATGTATGGTTTCTTTTTCTATTTCTTTCACTATTGTGTATATCAGGAATATTAACTCCTTGTCTGCTATATGTGTTACAAATATTTTCTCCAAGCCTGTTGGTGGTTGTATCTAGACATTTCTCCTTTTTAAGTGGGCCTTTCCACACTGACCTTAAAATATTCACTCCTACTGTCTTCTAATAATCTTATAGCTTTGTTTTTGCTCTTTAGATATTTTATCTGCATATAAAATAGTTTTGCATTATTTTGGTGGTAAATAAATAGCTTAAATATGTTGGTAGTGAATTTCCTCATAATTAAATATATGTGAACTCAGAGATAGAAACTGAGAGATGGATGGGACTTTAAAGATTATTCAGCCCATAGTCCCATCTTGCTAGTCAGATGATTAAAACCCAGTATGAGAAAAAGAAGTCATTTACTGCAGCACTAAGGGTAATGTGATTTGAATGTTAAGGCTTGATCTGAAATTGCTTCATATGACCAGAGCATCTCTTCCCATGACATTTCTTGCCACATGGGTCTGTATTAAGCAATTTAGCTGGTAGTATTCTCAGGTTTAGCTTCCCCTTCTCTGAAATCATAGTCCTTTATAGCATTATTTCAGGTAGATAGAAATCATTTTTGAACCCTTTTTCTTTCAACATAATTTTTTTTTCAAAGGTCTTACTGAGAGAGCCAACTTTTGATTTGGCTCAACCCTTCTGAAAATAATAAAGTTTAATATTCCACCTATAAATATCTACCAGACATGAAAATATTCACTGTTCTAGGCCAGACCCAGGTAGGAAACATATAACTTGATTGTTAAACTATGGAAACAAAGTTTTAAAGGGACAAAAATTTTAAAGGGACAACTTGTGGTACAAATTTGCTTGTTTTTGAGAGGGATGATTTTAGCTTGGTTTTAATTTTTATTAGCATTGCTTATTAGCTTTTATTGTTTCTTTTCTATTTGCTAAAGTAATGTATAAACTGAAGAAAATTTAGAAAATATATAAAATATTAAATAATTGTACTCTGCGTAATCACTTTAAATATTTTCATATATACTTCCTAATCTTTTATGTATATAAATGTGATATTTTGAGCAAAATTAATATCATATTGCACATGATTTTTCTTTTTGAAATTTACATTCATTATTTAAAATAGCAGTTGAAAATTATGAGATTTAACGTTAAAATCTGGGAAGATTTGTGGCAGCTCAATTTATAATCTGCTGTTGTCCTTGGGGAGAAGGTATCCCTTTTACATGATGCTCATTTTTAAAGCTTTTCTCAATTCTTAACCTTAATATTTTGTTCCTCACTCTTTGAGAAAACTAAGTACATATAATAGCCAAATTGTCTAAGAAGGTCGCAAATACTGAGCCCAGGCACTCTGGAGCCTGCGCACCACAACTAGAGAGAAGCCCGAGCGCGGCAACTAGAGAAGCCCACGCGCTGCAATGAAGATCCTACCTGCCACAACCAAGACCCGACACAGCCAAATAAATATTTTAAAAAGGGACCATAGTATTTTGCTTCAACAGAAATCTGGGATGAAATGAATAAGCTCTGTATCACATTAAGGTTACTGAGCAAATTTTCCCTGTGAGGGGACAAGTATTTGAAAAATATAAAGGATACCAGACCAATACAGCAAGTGGAGCTAAGAAAACAATGAACTGTTATAGAATGTGTACCTCTCATTCTAGGACACAATTCGAAGCTAATACAGCAGTGAATAGAGGTAAACGTACGGTTTTGAAAACATTATTTTGAGAGTAAAAAAGAATATTAAGTATCTAAGCCTTCAAATAAAGAAGACAGAAAAGGATTAACAGAATAAGCAGACAACAGCAAACAATTAAACAAGGGAATAATAAAGATAATGTCATTAAATGAAATGGAAGACAGAAATATGATTTACAAAACTGAAAGCTGTTTTTTTAAAGATCAGTAAGTCAGACATACATTTGAAAAAATTGATCATCAGTAAAAGACTGTGAATGCAAACAACATACAGAATGAAGGGAAATAACTAAAGATATAAAAGACATATTGAAACGTATCAAATTATGTTGTGAATAATACTTTAACAGTACATCAGAAAACCACATTAAATGGACAATGTAAAAACGTAGTGACAAAATTAGTAAAAGGTGAAAAAACAACTTAAATAGACTAATAGCCACTAAATATATCGTATTACTAATGGTAAGTTTTCTCTTAGAAAGCCCTAGACAAGGAAAAGTTTATAGGTAATTCCTACTACATATTCAGGGAACAGTGCTAATCCCTAGTTTCTACAAATTGAACCAAAAAATAGGAAAAGGGGAAAAATGCCAAGCTATTGTTATGAGTCCACATTAATTTTCCTTGGCCACATTTTCTCAAGAAGACGTCTTTTAAAAATCATTAAGAAAAGAGGTTTTGGAGGGGGGCGGAGAGGAATAGATTGGGAGATTAGGATTGAGATATACACACTACTATATATAAAATAGATAACTAATAAGGACCTACTGTATAACACAAGGAACTCTACTCAATACTCTGTAATGACCTATATGGGAAATGAATCTAAAAAAGAGTGGATATATGTATATGTATAACTGATTCACTTTGTTGTACACCTGAAACTAACACAACATTGTTATGTTATGCATTGCCACTGTTGGGAGTATATCCGGAGAAAACTATACTTGGAAAACTCACATGCACCCCAATGTTCATTGCAGCACTACTGACAATAGCCAAGAATGGGATTCAAACAAAAGCCCATCAAAAGAAAAATGGATAAAGACGCTGTGGCACCTATACACAAGGGCATATTAGCCATCAAAAAAAGAAGGAAATAATACCATGTGCAGCAACATAGATGAACCTACGGATGACCATACTACGAGAAGTAAGTCAGAGAGAGAAAGACAAATATCATAGGGTATTACTTATAGGTGGAATCTTAAAACTGATACAAATGAACTCATTTACCAACCAGAAACAGACTCATGGAATTAGAAAACCAATTTAGGGTTGCCAAAGGGGAAACATCGGGGAGCAGGGTTAATCAGCAGTTCTGGATTCACATATACACACTAATAACACACACCATCCAAAAGGACGTACTGTATAGCACAGAGAAGTCTACTCAACAGCCTGTAATAACCTATAGGGGCAAGGAATGCGAAAAAGAGTAGACATACATCTATGTATACCAGAATCAAGTTGCTGCACACCTAAAACCAACACACCATTGTAAGTCAACTATGCTCCAATATGAAATGAACATTAATTTAAAAATAAACCAAATGCCTACAATATTCCCCGTAGGCCCCAGTGCAACGGTAAATACGAATATACTGAATGGTGAATGTAATGAAATACTACTCAGCCATAAAAAAGAAGAAAATTTTCCCATTTACAACAACATGGATGGTCTTGGTGGATATTATGCTAAGTGAAATATGTCAGATAGGGGCTTCCTTGGTGGCACAGTGGTTAAGAATCGCCTGCCAGTGCAGGGGACATGGGTTCCATCCCCGGTCAGGGAACAAAGATCCCACATCCTGCAGGGAAACTAAGCCTTTGCACCACAACTACTGAGCCTGCGCTCTAGAGCCCATGACTGACAACTACTGAAGCCTGCGCACCTAGAGCCCGTGCTCCGCAACATAGAAGCCACTGCAATGAGAAGCCCACGCACCACAACGAAGAGTAGCCGGCACTCACCATGACTAGAGAAAGCCTGCATGCAGCAATCAAGACCCAATGCAGCCAAAAGTAAATAAATTAAAAAAAAAAGAAATATGTCAGAGGAAGACAATTACTGTATGATATGACTTATATGTGGAATCTAAAAAATAAAACAAACCAGTGAATATAACAAAAAAGAAACAGACTCACAGATAAAGAGAACCAACTAGTGGTTACCAGTGGGTGAGGGACGGGGGAGGGACATCATAGGGGTAGGGGATTAAGAGGTACAAATTACTATGTACAAAATAAATAAGCTATTGTACAAGGTTATATTGTACAACACAGGGAATATAGCCACTATTTTATAATAACTATAAATGAACTATAACCTTTAAAAATTGTGTCACTATGTTGTACACCCAAAACATATAATAGTGTACCTCAACTATAACTTAATTTAGAAAAAAGAAAAAAAAAAGCTATGCTATAGGTATGCTCTGGGTGGTGTTCGTGCCTGGATGGACAAGGATATTCAAACAAGATGGGTGAGTAGGGAAGGCCAGAAGAAGGCTGCTGGGAGGATGACTCCCAGAAAATGGTCAAAGGCATGTGAGGAGTTAGTGAGTTGGTATGCCCAGGCTTCTCAGATGACAGGACATAGCGTTACTGAGGCAAGGAATACAGGTGTTGTTAACACTTCTGTGTGGAAATAGAATGTTTCCTGTTGTCTTGAAAGGAGGCAAAAGAACGTGGAATGGTGACATGGTCACTGGTAGTTTTCCAGAATTCAGCTGAAATCTAAGAAAAATAATAATTATCTGATCAAGGGACTGGATTCTTTCAGACTCCACTTAAAATGGTTTAAGCACCACGCAAATACTTCATTTATAATTCCTAGGATAGTAGAGCTCCCATAGGATAAAATACACAGTAGTAAAAATAGTCATTTGAGTAGTAATTCTCAAGAGTTAATCTAAGTATTCAACAACAAATCTTAAAATTTTTGCCCACTGTTCTTGCATGTCTTAGTAAACTTTTCTTCCACAACGATCCATAAATGCACTGCATGCATCTGGCCACCTTCTGTGTCTCTTAAGGAAGATGGTACAAAGGAAGTTAGCAAAAGCAAACGTGTATCGACTTTAATTTTCGTTTATCTTTTTAAAATTGCTATTTAATAATCTTTGCTTTAAAAGCTTGCTTTGCATGCCAAATGCACATCTTGTTCTGCTTGGACATACAGGGCTGTTCAAAGCAGCCTTATTTGTCCAGGGGAGAATTTGAGCCATGAAGTATGTGTTTCAGCATCTTTTTCTGAGTGTATGACAGAGTCTTCTTGTCAGTCCTTCTTACTTGAGTGCAATTCACTCAAAATGGGCTGCTCCAAATAAAGTGGGAGTAAACCTGGGTAAGATTCCTCACAATCTTCAGCCCTCAATCCACCATGCCAACTATCTTTGTAATAATAAAAAAAAAAATCCAAAATTCTAGATAATCCACTACTTGCATTTTAAGAAAAATCAGAAATCTGCATGCTTTACTTTTAAAGATAGAAGTATCTTTCACTCCAATAAATGAAAAACTCCTTCATTAAAGCAATCATTAACGACAGTGCAGGAGACAAACCACAACAGCCATAGAGAAAGAGGCAAACTCACCGTGTGTGACACAGATTTAATAGGCCACAGGGCTTTTGGTAAAATTAGCGTTGAATCCCAGGTGCATTCATGAGGCTTGTAGGTGATAAATCTTTCTGTAGTGTTCTGCTGACTTTCCTTCAGCAAAGGGCATCCAGTTACTAGAGACAGGAAGACAAATGAGAAACTCAGCAATTACATTAGTCTTTGTTCATGATGTCTCTCAGAATATGGTCTCATTTTTGGAGATAAGGACCCATGAGTAGTAAATTGCTGGGCAATCTATAAATGCGAATCTTAATAAAAATTTGCTTATCCTGTCCACCCTTTCTGCTGGAATTAATTTTGTCCTTCTTCCAGCTTCAATTCAAATCCTACCTTAGTTTATTTCCTTGGAAACCTCTTTTTAAAACTTTTTCACATTAGTGCTTTGTGACTGGAATGGCATATTTTGTATTCTATCTTATATTTGACTTAGACATTTCTTAACATCAAAGGCTTGGTCTTATTGGTCTACAAACTATTCTTGGTATTTTCTCCATAGTGACTCATATATCAGGAAACTTGAGGTGTACCAATTTAATTACACACCTAGAGAAGATCTTTTAAATTTAATCCATGCCAAAATGTATACATTGTTTGCAAATACATTATCTTAATTTTCCAATTATAAAATTATTTGCTACTCATTTTGAAAAGAAGAAAACAAAATTCAACCATTATCCCACTATCCAAAATCAGCCACTGTTAACACCTTATTGTTTTGTTTATAATTGATATGCAATATGTAAATACAGTATGTATTATTCACCCCATCCAAATAAAAAATGCTGCATTATACAAATTAAGTCTGCATAAACACTATACAAATAGCACTATAATAAAAATAATGGTATGTATATTTACCATGTGTTAGATGACACATGCTTTACATACATTAACTAAGTGCTTTACATATGTATAACAGATTTAATGGTCACAGTAATTCTATGATGAAGATTCAACTATTATCATTCCCATTTACAGATGAGGAAACCAAGATATAGACAGTTTAGGTAATTTAGGGCAATGAAGCCAAGATTCAAAGCTATGCAGCTTGCTTCTGAAATGTATACATTAACTCATTGGTTCTCTACACAGAACACATTGAGTTACAAACTCAATCTTTAATAATATATTAAAAGTTGTGGATAAGAAAGCATATGGATTGTTGCCATTAATTAACTGGGCATTTTAAAAATTTACTGTATCATTAAAGGTGATAAGTAAAAAATACTTTTTAAATTATTTGCCTTTTATGTATTACTATCAATATATAATGCAGAAAATTTATTTTTTTGCCATATGCATAACCTTATTATAGTAACTTACCTGTACTTAAGTGTTGTGACTTAAACTTTAATCCTTTTGGTCCCTTTTCTAAGTTGTCACAAAACTTGGTAAATTATGTTGGTACTAGATATGTAAAGAGCAGATTGTGTTACTACTAATAAATATTGTTTCATATTGCTAACATTCAATTTGGAATTTGGTTTTTCCAAATATTAAATATTTCACCAGTAAAATGCAATTTTGAGGATTTTGTTATAGCATTTAAAACTTGCCTATAAACATTTGATAGAATAATCTAAGATTCAAGACAGTGTATAACCAATTAATTTATGGTGGAGTGAGGACTTCGATTATCCTTCTGTGAATAATTCAGAAATGATATTTTAAACAGGATGAAATTAAAGGAATCTATTCAGAATTTGGTAAAGTAATCTTAAATGCAAATAGAGTTACATGCTTTATTTCTAGAGCTGAATTTATTTCAGGCAATAGGAAAAATATTGAACAAAGCTAAAATAATTTGCTGAGGCTGGAATAGAATAAATACTGACTTTTTAGTAAACTATAAAACAAAGTTTTTTTAACATGGTTAAAATGAACTAATATAAACTGAAAAGTCCCAGCTTGGTATTGACATATACACACTACTATATATAAAATAGACAACTAATAAGAACTTACTGTGTAGCATAGGGAACTCTACTGAATATTCTCTAATGAGCTATATGAGAAAAGAATCTAAAAAAGAGTGGATATATGTACACGTATAACTGATTCACTTTGTTGTACACCTGAAACTAATACAACATTGTAAATCAACTATACTCCAATAAAAATTTTTCCAAAGTTCCCCATTCCTTGAACTTTTACTTACCCAAGTCATATAATTCTAACTTTAACTAGTGAAATATTTAAATAAACCAATGGCATTTGATATTTAATTGACCTCCCCTCATCTCAAAATGGTAACATATTTCATTTACTACATATAAAAATGTTTAGATGCCCTGGACAAGTAGAGAAGGTTATGGATCAAGGCATCTTGAATTTCCCAACTTTTATCCGAATAGCTCCCAAGAGTTCACTTTTATTGAATATCTCAATATTCCAAACCCTATTGTAAGAACTTTGTATATAATTGTCTCCTTCATTTACTTAAAATAACCATATAAAACATATAGTATTGTTATCTTAAAGTATAAATAAGGAAAGAGGCTTAATAACTTGTACAAAATTATTAGAAAGTGGGGCTTCCCTGGTGGCGCAGTGGTTGAGAGTCCGCCTGCCGATGCAGGGGACACGGGTTCGTGCCCCGGTCCGGGAAGATCCCACATGCCGCGGAGCGGCTGGGCCCGTGAGCCATGGCCGTTGAGCCTGCGCGTCCGGAGGTTGTGCTCCACAGCGGGAGAGGCCACAACAGTGAGAGGCCCGCGTACCGGAAAAAAAAAAAAAAAAAAAAAATTATTAGAAAGTAAGAGAACTGGGATACACTGATCCCAGAGGCCATGCTCTTAACTGCTTCCCTATATTTTCCCAATGGGATAAATTTTTTCCTTTTTCTAGAATTTTTTTTGTATTATCATTCCTATTGCTTCACTCTTTACCTAACAAGAATCGCATTTATAAGTTAAATTATACACCTAAGTATAGGATATATCCATATACTAGTGGAATTATTTTTTGACTTCATTTGCATCTCCTTAAATATATATTCACCACCACCACTTTAAATTAGAAATTCTTGCCTATATATTATTTAAATTATTAATCATTAGACTCATTTAAATAATACAATATCCCCTCTTTGTCAATTTTCATTCACTCATCCACTTGTTCCATGATTTGATTTCATTACTACTAGACTGTAAACTCCTGGAAACTGAGGTCTGTTCTCCAATTACACCTCAGTCCAAACTCTTCTTGAGCCCTAGAAAAGCCATCCCTAGTTGGTCATTCCAACTGGCAGATAAAACCCTATCAGAAACATTAACCAGAGTCTTACCTCTCCTTGCTCATTCATGTATTGCTGAATTTGAGTTGTATTGTTCCATGAGAAATAAAGATGCAACTTTATACACATTATATTCACATATACTTTTTTTGCTCATGTAATAGTTGTTATAATTAAGAAATGAATAAAAATAATATATTTCCCCCTTATCTCTTTTAAGTTATTTAGAATCAGATGTTCTTTTTGTACCTGTGAAAAGTTATGTGGTTTTGGATTGAGGTATACATCATTTGGAGATTTTCCATTTTCCACAAATATTAACTTCACTTTATGTGAATCCAGATGAGGAAATGTAGTTATAAATTTAGGAGACGTGGCCCTGTTGGGATGATTCCTTATGCTGGGAAAGTTAAGCATTGTGCCTGGAAAAATACTTTTTTTTCTGCTTTCTTCTTCCTTAATGGTCCTTGATGGCTTTTCTGGAAGTCTCAAAGATGTATACAGTTGGGTTTCCCTGGTGGCGCAGTGGTTGAGAGTCCGCCTGCCGATGCAGGGGATATGGGTTCGTGTCCCGGTCCGGGAAGATCCCACATGTCGCGGAGTGGCTGGGCCTGTGAGCCATGGCCGCTGAGCCTGCGCGTCCGGAGCCTGTGCTCCGCAACGGGAGAGGCCACGGCAGGGAGAGGCCCGCGTACCGCAAAAAAAGAAAAAGATGTATACAGTTTATAACTAAAATCAGGAGGCTTTATTTCCCATATGTTGACTTTCATTTCAGATTGTGGTGTTTTCAGGACATTTTTTTTCTATTTGGAGTTGAGATCTTGTGTGGGACCCTGCTGTAGCCCCTTTGCAATATTCCTGCCTCTCCTGCCTTTCCGGGACTCAAAGGCGTGTTCACATGTTGGAATCTGCAACAGATATGGAAATTGGTGAAGTATGCTACTGTAGAACTGTGTATTGAATATTTTCTCTCTGGGCCAGGGTGATCTCTAAAAGATTTATGAAGCAGGAAAAAAAGCTCAGAAATGACAAGGAGTGTGTGTAGAGGGGATGAAAGTATCATGGCTGCTGCGAGTATTTATTCAGCATCGTTGTCACAATAGTCACCACACTAGAGACTAGGGATTCAAAATGATTAACTTGAAATCCATGTCCTTAAGTAACTGAGAGGCTATTGGGAGAAAGGCATGAAAACAAAAACCAAACCTGTGTAATGTGACAGATACTACAATAGTGTTATGAGAAGCAAGGAGAGTGCTCAGCTAATTCTATCAGGAAAATAGAAGTGACATCAAAAGAAAAGTTATCATTTGAACTGATCTTGAAGAATAAGTAGAAATATGCCAGGGGGTCAAGGAAGGAAACAACATTTCACCAAGGCACAGAAAGTATGTAAAATTTGTCATTAGCTATTTCTAGGATTTCTATGGCCACCTAAACCATAATAAGTGCATTGTAGCTTCTACGATTGGGATCTATGGATAAGAATCATGGATTTGCTCTTTGTTGATCTGTGACAAGGATATGGTTGGCACACTTCTAGGATTTAATGAAGGTGTAGTATGTTACTAGACAATGCCAATGAATTTAAAATCTCCATGGAAAGAGGAATAATAATCAATTAAAATATATTTGGCTAAGTGGAAGTAAAACAATGCTGGTTCCTGGGAAATAAGGATCTGAGGTGGGGATGAATTTCCTTGTCTTGTGCTAGAATCTTGTGTTGTTTGACAATAACATCAAAATAGAGGCTTTTCAAGATTCTAAATGTTATTATGCAGTAATTCAAAGTTGTGTATAAAGAGAAACTACTTTGGACACACACTGAAAATGTCAACTGGAAAAAATTAACAATAAATATTTTGTAATATAAAATGATAAATTGTTTTTCAACTTCTAATATGAATATATATTTTTAATGACTATGGCCCATTGAGAGAAAAGCAAGAAGCATGTGTGGCAGGAGCTTAGCATATGTATATGAGGAGGCAGTGGAATACAAAGATAGAAAAATCAGTTGGGGTTATATTAGCAAAGGTCTTTAATGACACACCAAGGAATTTTAATGAATCAAAGATAATACAGAATTTCTTAACCAAGATAAGAAACACAAGAGGAGGATCAGTTTATGGAAAAAGACCATAATAATAAGTAGATTTAAACAAAATATATGCCCACTATATAACTGGAAGTATAGGCCTGTGGCTAAGTCAGCTTTTGCTGCAATAATGCTATGTAACAAACTGCCCACAAACTCAGTGACAAAATAAATTTAAAAAAAAATTTTTTGTTACAGGTTGTGGGGAAGAGGCAGTTAGGATTGACTGCTAACAAGTACAAGATTTCTTTGGGGGTTGAAAGACATGTTCTGGAATTAGATAGTGATGATAGTTTCACAACATTGTGAATATACTAAAAACCACTAAATTGTACATTCTAAAATGGCAAGTAGTGAAATTAAGTTATATAAATTTTATCTCAATTAGAAAAAACAAATTAATCATTAAATCATGTTGGATAAATTTCAGTAAACGTAAAAGACAAACTTGTTTTCTGGGAAATAGAAAGAACAAGACTATAGGTGTTATCTAATTGAGTCCACTTAAATTTTGCAAAAAATAGTCAAAGGGAACATGAAAGCTTCTGCACAGCAAAAGCAATCAACAGAGTGAAAAGGCAACCTATGGAATGGAAGAAAATATTTGCAAACTGTTTATCTGATAAGGGGTTAATATCCAAAATATTTAAGAACTCCTTCAACTCAAGAGCAACAAAAACAAATAACCTAACTGAAAAATGAGCTAAAGACTTGAATAGACATTTCTCCAAAGAAGATATACAAATGGCCAACAGGTGTATGGAAAGATGCTCAACATCACTAACCATCAGGAAAATGCAAATCAAAACCACAATGAGACATCATCTCACACCTGTCAGAACAGCTATAATCAAAAAAACTAAAGACATTGTCGGTGAGGATGCATAAAAACTGGAACACTTGTACACTATTGGTGACAGTGTAAAATGATGCAGCCACTAAGGAAGACAGTGTGGTGGCTCCTCAAAAGTTTAAAAATAGAACTGCCATATGATCCAATAATCACACTTCTGGGTATTTATCCAAAAAATTGAAATCAGAATCTCAAAGAGATATCTGCACTCTCATGTTAATGGCAGCATTATTCACAACAGTTAAGATACAGAAGAAATCTAATATTCATTGCTGGATGAATGGTGTTGGAGGAGGTCATCGTGAGGAAGTGACCACCAGTTGACCCGTGAGCTGGACCTAGGCAATCAGACGTCCCTTACCCCCTACCCTGTCCTTAGAATGTGTGCATCACTTGCCTTTCCTGCTCTAGAAGCTGCCCAAGGACACAGCCTTGTAATAGTAATATGGTGCCGAGACTATCTGGACTGTATACGTGACTTTATCCAGTGAAGTCCTCTCTATAAACTTTTTAAATTGGGGGGGGGGGTGGAGAGCACAGAGATCTACTCACCTTGGCAGCCGCCCAAGACAAGTCACGTGTGTAAGTTCCTTTGCTTCTTAAACCTGCCTACCTCCCAATCTGGAGTGGTCTGCCTCTGTCTTCCATCTCTCCTTGCCCTCCACGTACAGGGGCCAGTTTCAGATTACACCTGTGCAGCTGCTGAGGAGGTTGCAAACTAACAAATGGATAAAGAAAATGTTGTATATACACAAAATGGAATAGTATTCAGCCTTAAAAAAGAAGGCAATTCTGCCATATGCACAAATATGAATGAAGTTGGAGGACATTATGCTAAGTGAAATAAAGCCCGTCATGATTCCACCTATATGAGGAAATCTAAAATAGTCAAACTCACAGGAACAGAGAGTAGAATGGTGGTTGCCAGGGTCTGAGGGGGAGGAGGGATGAGAAACTGCTATTCAACAGGTATAAAGTTTCAGTTATACAAGATGAATAAATTCTAGAGGTCTGCTGTACAATGGTGTGCCTATATTAACACTGTGTTGTGCACTTGAAAATCTGTTAGGAGGCTAGATCTCAGGATAAGTATTCTTATACACTTTTTAAAAAGCCAAATAGAGACAAAAAAACAGTGTGCTTAATATCTGAGTGAGAAGATTAGAAATTCCTCAAGTGTTCAAAAATATGTTATCCTCTGTTGCTCATTAATACGTTAAAAATAAAGGAGAGCTGATGAATAGGGAGCCACTTACAATCTCTACAAAGTTGCTATAAAATAAAGTTAATCACTAAAATAACACACCAGTTAACAAAATATGTGGAAATAGGATTACTATTTCCTAAGCAATGCAAAAAATATAAATTAAATAATAAAATATGTTAATTTCATATTTCTACATTATACGGTAAACAATAGGAATGTCTGCATAGAAATTGAAAGGGTTTATAAATAAAAGATTTTTACAAAGAAAGGGTGAGAGTTTGAAGGTTGGCTGTACCCTTCCAAGATTCATCCAGAGGGGAGAGCATGCTGGTCCATATTTGATATTTTTATTTTCAGTATCATATCTATCTAAACTTAGAAGACTGATGCATGACTTTTCATAACCTGGGCCATTTAACATATAAACCATTAATTCTTACTCTCATCTAACTTTCATCAAATCACCCTAAGATGATCATTTGGCTTTGCATGTACAGTAGTCTACTGGAAGACAATGAGCTAGAAAAAAAAAATGAGTTAGTTTGGTTTATTTTTCTCATAAACTAATAAATCTGCATGTTCTGTTTTTCATGTTGGACTCTTCTGAACCTCGCTAATGTGACATCAGCCCTGACCTACGTACTGACCTGGAGCTGATGAAAATCAAGCCCTTGACAGTCAGTTGTTAATTTGCTCCCAGTATATGCCTTATTTTATAACTCTCTTGCCTCATTTCTGACCCTTCACATTTCTGTAGAAATGTATTTTTAAACTTCTGAGAAGTACTGAAGGCTCAGCCTTGACTAAAATTGTAAATATACCTGTCTCCTGCAGGGCTCTGAAATCTGGTTACATGAGCAAAGAAAGCACATGAGTAGACTGATTCATGGTCAGGGTTTTGTAATCTCCTGCCATGAAAAGACATGAAGATTGATGGTGTTGGTGAGACAATGAAGTGTCCCACCAGGACATACAGCTATGAAGAAACTGACGAGGAGGGTTATAAACTGGAAGAATAAGAATAGATCAAGACCTCAGAAGTCTCATTGATATAAAAAACAAGTATCATGGCAGTTAGAGAGCTAGACAGCCATCAGACTAAGAAGTTGTGATTGCAGAATGCAGTGCTGGTCTGGCCCTCTTTTTGACTAGGTAGCTGGGAATGAACACGCTCATCTATCACCTTGCTGCCACTAAAGCTCCCATCTGTCTCTCTCTGTATATGCCTGGGTCTTCCTGACTACCAAAAATTGCTACTATGTGATATTTAAACTAGTGAGAAATTATCTTTAATTTTGCATGATACTTCATTTTGTCCTTATATTATGAATTTATTGTTACATATTATTCCTTGAATAATATGTGTGTAAAATTAAGCTTCTATAGTATAATATATGAATCATGCATTAGCATATGTCATTGTACTCCCAAGACACCCCAGCAGAAAGAAATCAACTGGAGATCTAGTTGAAAGATTGAAGCCTGTGATGGCAATATCACATTATAATCCTCACTTTACATGGAAAAAGCTAAGGCACAAAGAAATACAAAGTCATAAGATGTGTAGCTGAGAAAGTCAGAAAAAGTAAACTAGCAATATTCTCATTCAGTCAAAGATTTAGTGGTAAATGTTGATATTACAAAAGCTATATTTTGGCCAAGATGGCTCACTGGAAATAAAAGAATGGCTTAATCTGCATTCAGTAAGCACAGTTATTCTCCATCTATGAAATTACACTGGTCTCAAGGATCAGTTTAAATGCCACCTCCAATAAAAGCATTCCCAGATCTATCAGGATTCATACTTCCTTCTGAATACAGCAATGGAACTTGAAGCTACATTTTGGCTTGTACCTTGTATTAAAGTTAGTTGTTTACAACATCTGCCCCCAAATTAGAATATAAAATTGAAACAAAGATTTCTATCTTTACAAACACTATGTAGGGTTCTGCATATTTTAGGTTGAGCCATGTGAAATTCCTTTTATTCAACGATTTTTCTACCTTACAAAAATGCAAACTTTAAATGGTTCAACGGTTTGAACCATTTGGCAAGCAATTGGTTGCCAAATTCTGGAAATTACAGATGCTCCTTTTTTGAAACTGTATCTAAAAGCGCAAATATCTAATTATATTTTTTTCTAAATTTGCTTACGTATCTGAGTTTAATTTTGTAAACTTAAGTATTTGGGGAGATAGACAGAGAGATAGATTGATATAGATATATACCTGATACCTAAATGATGCCAACATAAGAAAAGAGCATTGTAAAATATTCTGCTATTAAGATCACAGTGAACTCCTTAGACCACGAATTCATGCACGTTTGTAGGTTTATAAAGAAACTCAACACTTTCTTCCAGCTGGGCTTTCTCCTTCTTAACATATTTCATGATCTCCTATTTATAATATTATATATAAAGAGATTGTTTCTCTCTTAAATGAATTCATCTCATATATCTTAACATAAAACACACAGATTCCAAAGACTTAGACAAATTGACAAACTGGAATAATTCCAAATAAACACAAAAATCAGAAGCATTCATTAGAAAATCAGTAACTTCACTCACCATTTAAAACTGAGAGTTTTAATAAAAATGTTTATGGCAGTATGTCTCAGAAGATCTTTTCTGCAAAACCAAATGAGACTAAGCAAACAGATAGTTTATAAGGGAAACATTTAGCCTTTGCTTTACAAAAGAACTTGAAGTATATTTAAGTGTTACCCACCCGGGTTGCTAAGAAACAGAATTAATTTTCTAAAGGAGTGAAGTCAGAGTAGGAAAAAAGAGTGAAAGCAGGACCTCTAATGTTGTCTAAAACCTAGCAACAAAGCAATAACTCCCGAGCTCTTTTTTGAAAGGTTAGAAAATCAACATACTACAAAACTCAATACTCAGTAAATGTCAAGAGGAAAAAAGAGAGAAAATAATTCCACTCCAGTGCAGTTTTCCTGAATGTCTTGACAATTTATTTTTCATATTTGTTTAGTAATCTCTTTTGTAAGTCAATGTGAGTTGACATTTAATATAAACACAATTTGAAAAACAGTTTCAACTCTTTTATTACCTTGGGTTGAAGAAGGTTTGAGTTAATTTCCTTAATGTTCACTTTATAAGGCAAATGAAGATTACAAGTTCGTCTTCCTAACTTATGGCTTAACCTACTGATTTCTGCAAAATAATTTATGGAGAAAGCTTTCTATTTTTATTGATCAAATTCTACACTCACTGATAATATATATATCTTGGTGAGATTTAAAAAAAATAAACTTGTCATAGAAAATTTCAAATATGTACCAAAGTAGACAGAATTGTATAATGAAACTTCATGTAACCATCACCCGGCTAAAAAACTGATCAACTTATAGCTCAAATTGCTTTAAATATACCTCCAACTTATCTCCCTCCATTCCTCATATTATTTTGATGCATCATATCAACTTATCAGTAATTATTTTAGGATGTTTCCACTAAAAGATAAAAACACTTTTATTTTAAAAGTGTATGCATAGCACCACTATGACATGTAAAACAAGGAACATCAATTCATTGATATTGAATAGCCAGGCAAAATTCAAGTTTCTAATTATCTCACAAAAGTCAAATATTTTTGGTTTTGCTTTTTTCTTTACAGTTTGTTTGTGATTTGGGCTAGTTATTCACTCTCATTTGGTCCAAAAAATTCCCGTGACCTGAGCATTAACTTCTCTCTTCCTCATATTTTTCTAATGAGGCGTAAAATTTCCTGAACAAAGATCTCTAAGTCTGGAGTCTTTTGACTAGCTTAACTATTGTTTCGTCTGAAGTGAAAGTTCGCCACTGGGTGGCAGTGCATTACTTATAATTTTATCCCAGTTTGTAAACTGAGACTCGAAGATAAATTTGCCTGTACTGTTTTCCCCAATATTCAATTTCACTGTGTTTTTTCCTTGAGGAAATGACACTAGAGTTGGGTTTACTCAATTTCTTACAGTTTTGATATAAAATTAATCTATCTTTATGCTGATTGTATTTCTCTTTCTCTCTCTTTGCATAGAGATGCATATGATTCTTTCTCAAAAGCATATGTTCAAAGTGCCTTTTATATTTGGTTCACTACTATTGTTTGCGATGTCAAAATACATATGATGTGGCCACAGATTTAAAGAAATTATAAATAATTGGCTAGAAAAAATACAAACCTATAGGAATACATCTCAAGACAGGTACTAAATGTCAAATGATCCATCCTGACAGTTACTCTCCTGGGAAGTTAATAAGGGGTAGGTCCTTGAAGTTTAAGAACCTCTCTGAAAATTTCTTAGAGCAATTAAGATCTAGTCTACTTCTTGACAACAACAAAGTTCTTAATAAAAAGGAGAGGAAGGGAAGATGATTTAGATGGGTGGACAGCATAAAAGCTACTTTAATTCTCTTTAATGCTTTCATGAATGCTTTTCAAGAAGTTTCTGTTAGGGAAATACTATTTCATGGTTAAGTGACTCAAGTTATATATAGAACCATCCAAAAATCTCCTCTTAAGTAGATACTTTGAGTGTATAATAAATTTTTACTGCACATGAATATGTGTGGGATGTGCAAGGATCTGTTGCTCAGCTTCCACAAATTTAGGAAGGTACCCTGTTGTGGAAAATGAAAACCTCCACACTCTGACTTTTTTTTTTTTTGCAGTATGCGGGCCTCTCACTGTTGCGGCCTCTCTCGCTGTGGAGCACAGGCTCAGCGGCCATGGCTCATGGGCCCAGCCGCTCCGCGGCACATGGGATCCTCCCAGACCAGGGCACGAACCCATGTCCCCTGCACCGGCAGGCAGACTCTTAACCACTGCGCCACCAGGGAAGCCCCACTCTGACTTTTACGTCTCCTGGTATTAAGGAATACGCACATTTTTTCTTTACTTTAATATAATTTTATTATCATCTCCAATATCTAGGTTTTTTTCTTTTAAAAATAACACATTAGATATTTGCCCTCTGGTCTTTGGAATTTTGGGTATCATAAAAAGTAACAAAGCATCATCTTATCTCTGCAAATTAGTATCCCTTATTTTTCTGTGCAGAGATGAGGGGAAGAAAATTAAAGCATGAGAGTGATCACCATTTAAAAGTGAAAAAGAAAATGTCCTATAGTGTTTTCCCTTCCCTTCCTTTCCAGCTAATCTCTTAAGCTGAATTCCTTGGCTCCAGTTTGGGGAAACTTTTTATTATTGTCTCCTAAGGCGCAGTCACATAAGCTATCCCACACCACCTCTCACATCTTTGTTTACCTGAATTATGAGCCACACTTAATTTAAAGTAAGATTCTAGAAATTAGAAGAGAAGAGTTTTTATTTTTTATTACCCACCACTAAGAATTTAATAGCTTCTAGTTGGAAGGCATTGAATGTGCACATTTTTGGAAAAGCCACTTGAATAACGTATGTTTATACAAATGAATTAACTTAAAGTGTACTGTAGTAATAATCTTATCACGTAAATGTAGTTTGAAATACTCCATAAATTAACAAGAAAAATAGGTTTTCAATTATGTTCAGAATAAGAAAATAAGAATGAGGGAGTTTCTTGGGCAGAAGGAATAATATTAATGAATGCCATTATGTAGCTGAACAGTTTTGCTTCTGTTTTATCTCCTCCCTTATGAAAGGGAACAATTTCTACACTGAAAATAGCAAACATGAAGAGGAACAAATTGAAGCTTGAGTTAGATGAGGAGACAAGATACTATACTTATTTACACGAATTCAGGTCCATAAAACCATAGGAGTTACACTTCAGAACAATGAGAGAACTGGCAGTGGGAAATGAGGTGGTACCCTGTGAAACCTTGTCGAGAGGACAGAGTTATATGAGTGGATATTGGAGATTAGACACACTTGAGTTTCCCCTTGACACAAGGTGGGCCTCTTTGTGAGTGCCACCTAACATGCCACACAGTGTGGGTTAAGGAATGGATTTTACTGGGGTAACAGTTTTACAACCAAAGATCAGAAAAAAGGGGACTTGAGTTCTCAGATCTCCTAATATCCTCTAGGTGGGGAATGAGGAGTGGGGCACACAGTTGAACACACGGTAGATGAACATTCTGGGTGACAGGAACTCCTCCTGTTGCTCTCCTGTTTACAGTGCAAGTCTGAGAGCACCTTTATCAGTGGGGATGTGGGGAGCAGAGTACACTGACTAACGAGTTAACTGCACACCAGCCTTACTGAGTTTGGATGCCAGCTGTTCACAGGAGTGTCTGGGAAAGCCAGCTGCTCAGCATTTGGTGACTTTGGGGACCTGTGCAAAGTTCAATTCCTATATTTTGAGGAAAAAAGCTAACAATGCAGGGGGAAGCTGAGATTAGAAGCAACCCCTCTCATCAGAAGAGGGAAGACCTCCCTATTCTAGCTGTCTCATTGTCCAGGCAGATCAAGGTGAGCTGCCTGGAGCATCTTAGGAGAGTCATGCTTATTGCACTAGAGAACGTCAATAAATTCTACAATAGGTTTTCTAGCAGACAACTGGTGAGTACTCTAGGGAAGAGGGGCTTTCTTTTCACTATTAGAAATGGAGATCAATTCACCGTAGATTTATCTACAAAGCAGGGCTGTGTATGAATAAAATAGGCCTAATCATATGTGATGCTTTCACACTGTACATAAATTTGGCTGCTCTGCACTGAGCCAGAGACTGCCTGGGTCATTGTTATTGATGTTCACAGCTTGTCTGTTGATTTGTGCTGTTTTCTTTCCTTCCTCCCATGAGACTGCTCAGATTTACCATGGTTGGAGAACCGCTCCTTCAGTTATCCATGCTCAAGTCACACCAATTAAAACATGCCCCCTTGACAAGAGTGTGAGTGATGTTTCAAAGAAGACTTATCCATTCCACATTTACTCACCAGGTCAAGCACTACAGTGCACAGCACTGTCCCACATCTAAAACCAGCGTTATCAGTGACCTCTCCTAAGGACCCAGGCAAAATGGCAAACATCGCCTTCTCACCTCTTTCTACCACACCCTTCAGCCTCTTGGTGCCTTCCTTCACTCCCATGTCACATACTGCTGTCCTTTTGTCATCCTCTGGTGGTTGTGAATTCTTGCTTTACCACTTCATTTCGTCTGTTGCCTTTTATAGCATTCGAAAATACACGTTTACTCTCTTTTGTACCTAATAAAAATACTAACCCTGTTCATTTTTAAACTTAGTATACTTTACCTCTTTTCTCAAAGTACTCATCAAAATTTTAGTTCTATTTGTCCAACTTCAAAACAGTAGAGAAATGGATTTAAGAATAATAAATAATCTACACGTCTTCCACAGAGTGGCAACTGAAAAGTTTTCTTGACTTAATAAAATACTGACTAACTGATCTTTGCTGTGTGCCACTGTTCTAGGTGCTTTAACTTGTTAATACACTCAATCTCACAGCAACCTTTGGAAGTAAGTCCTTTTATTATCTCATTTGACAGATGAGGAAACAGAAGGAAAGACTTTAGTGACTTGTTCAAGGTGATAGAGCTAATAAGCAATGGGGCCAGAATGAAAATCCACCCCATCTGGCCTCAGAGGCCTGGTTTTCAGCCTCTGCAGTACATTAACTCTAAATCAGTGGTTCACAAGGTGGGGTCCCGAGACCACTAGCATGAGTATCATTTGAGAATGTGTTAGAAATACTAATTCTCAGGC
Organism: Neophocaena asiaeorientalis asiaeorientalis; assembly: GCF_003031525.2. Lineage (NCBI taxonomy): Eukaryota > Metazoa > Chordata > Mammalia > Artiodactyla > Phocoenidae > Neophocaena > Neophocaena asiaeorientalis. Next base: position 4,523,118 of record NW_020175410.1, read on the forward strand.
CCTACCCAAAAACCTATTGAGTCGGAAACTCTGGAGATGGGGTGCTGCAATCTGTGTTCTAACACACCCTCCAGGCGATTCTGATGTTCAAATTCAAATTTGAGAACCTCTGCTTTAGAGGTTACTGAGGGAACTGCTAGTACAGATTCTAAAACTTTTTTTATCTGCTTTTTCTTTTTGTGATTTTATGACTGAAATCAGAGAAACTTTAACACACTGCAGTGCATATGTTAGAACACTTGTCAACACTGATAGAGGTATAGAAAATTTTTAGAAAACTTAGCGTACATTTAAAAAGCAAAACCAGGAATTCCCTGATGGTCCAGTGGTTTGGACATCATGCTTTCACTGCTGAGGGTGTGGGTTCAATCCCTGGTTGGGGAACTAAGATGCCGCAAGCCACACACTGCGGCCAAAATAATAATAATAATAATAGTAAAAATAAATAAAAAGCAAAACCAGAATCTATTAATGATTTTAAGATGATTTAAAGGAAAAAATTTTTACTTCTGTGAAACTAGGTATTGAAAAAACTATAGTGGACCATAATGGGGAAGTAAGATTTTTTTAAAGAGAGACATAAGCATAGACTTAGCAACTTTTAAAATTATGTATTAAAACATATTGCAAAAACTAAGGGTCTCTGAAAATGCAAACTTACATTTGAAAGAATCATAGCATAGAAAACTGGGTCCCATAAAGCTCCATCCTCTCCAATTCTCATAATTTTCCAGAGTACCATTTCCATTGTCTTTATCGTTTCTATGAAAATATATACCCCTAGAGAAACTGGAAAACAATATTTGGCATAATAGTGAAAGAGCAGTTATTGATATAACCCGAGTTATGTACTTTAAGCATGAAATACTTTGTGCTCAGTGGATGTTGTATGGCAACTCTTGTTAAAATTTCCCAGAGTTATAACATTTAAATATTTTCTTTCATTCGTCTTTTATGTATAGAATGGGCTCTTAGACAGTGTCACAAGAAGGATTCCATTAATGACTCATTCCCCTCAATCAGAAGTATATAATTTGGGTATCATTTTTCATGTGTCAGGGATCCTCTGTTCTGAGGAATCTGTGACACAGAGAAGAGCCCTAGAAAAAAACTACAACATTGATATGATACACCTTTATTTCCCATTGGCCTTTTTCTCATTCCACCCTTTACTGGCTCTCATACTGAGATTCATCCCATCCAAGTCAAACATGCAGAGTTTATTTTTCAGAAGGCACCCCCTTATTGAAAATGACCTCCTCTCTTTACTCCATGGATCAGGGGTCAAGTAACTAATACACATTTAATCCCTGCTACAATCAGAATACCTCCTTTTGATAACAAATCAACATTTGGTGTCACTAGTAGTGTGCGTGGCACATTCATAACCCCAATCATAGAAAAACTACATATGTCTCTTCATCCTGAGATTACTTATGTGAAACTTATTGGTAATTTCCCTATCTATCCCCTCAGTAAAATCCAGGAAGCTTGCCTTACAAAAGGGAAGGAGTTCTTAATAAAAATTTGTAATTCTCATTCTTTTAGAAGTTTGGATGGATATGTGTGTGTATGTGGGAAGGAAGTTTTTAATTTTCAGAAGATTTACTATTTAAGCAGTGTCACACAGAAGAGGCACAAGATTTGGGGGCTTAACTAGTAAAAGTTTTCTCTGTAGTAACTTAACTCCAATGGCTAAAACTAAAACTTTTTACTAATGAATTAAATATAAATTCTGTAGTGTTGATAAGAGGAAGAGAAAGCTGTGTCTACTGAGGGAGAAGCCAGAAGGGACAGAATAAATACAGACGTCCTCAAATTCATTTTTAGGTTTGAATCAGCTGTGACGTGCCCAAGAACTGGAAACATGAACATTCTTACCTCTCAGTATTTACTTATTTACTGAATAAGTGTATATGTGGTCCTCTACAGTAAAAGATCTCATCCACCCATAACAAAGTCTTCCAGGATACAAAATTATCAAGAACACAATGGGAAAATAAGCCAAACTCCTATTTGCAGATTTCAAACTCCCAGTGACATGAAAAGTCTTTGTGGAATCTATGGGAATTCCTTGTCTTACCTGAGTCCTGAAAACGTCGAGTCCTGTATTTCTGCCGTAAACCTCTTTACCTCAAGCAGTTTCGCCACACGACTAATTGGTCACAGGACTATTTCGCCATAAAAGATAAATAACTGGTTGACGGTTACATTACACTAGAAAAGGTAACCTATCAGTCTTTGCAAATTCTTAGGTGAGCTAATCCAAGCCTGGTTCTGTTAGGGTGAGTTATAACTTGTATGTTTTGTAATGGAAAATAATATTATTTAAATGCCATTAAAATTTCTCCTAAGAAAGACTTTATTTCGAAATGAATATATTTCTTAGGCTCCAATTAATATACTGTGATGCAATGAGTCACAAACCTTGGTCCATAAAAAGTTGTATCAGAATTTTACAGGGTGGCTTATTATCCAGAATCTTGGGCTCCATCTCCAGAGACTATATTCAGCATCTCTAGGATAAGCCTGGGAATCTACAATTATAAAATGTTTCCCAGGTGACTTTGATGCACAATTAAGTTTAGGAAAAGAAATATGGAATTTAGATTTAGAAGGTGAGACTCAGGTCTAGATAATTCTAGACCAATTCTATTGTCTATTCTAGACCAATTCTATTGTCTCTTCAAGTGTAGATTTCTTCATCTTTAACACAGATGATAATATCCTCTATCAGGGTTGTGAGGATCCCTGAAATAATATACACAAAAAAAGGCAATTCTGGAATAGAAAATTACCTAACTACTGAAATACATTTTAAAGGCACTGATGCCTTTTTTTTTTTTTTTTTTTTTTGCGGTATGCGGGCCTCTCACTGTTGTGGTCTCTCCCGTTGCGGAGCACAGGCTCCGGACGCGCAGGCTCAGCGGCCATGGCTCACGGGCCTAGCCGCTCCGCGGCATGTGGGATCTTCCCTTACCAGGGCACGAACCCCTGTCCCCTGCATCGGCAGGCGGATTCTCAAGCACTGCGCCACCAGGGAAGCCCACTGATGCCTTTTTATACAGACTTTATGAAATCTTAGAATGCTTGCTATGCCACAGCCCCATTCCAAGGAATTCCTAGTCTGAAACCCATTCCAAGGAATTCCCAGCCCATAGCATCATTACAAAAGGTTCCCATGCCAACAGGCCTCATTCAGATTCCCATGCCAGAATTTTTCAAGGCATTAGTACCAATTTGCTTACTTATGTATAAATACTATTAATAATAAAAGATTTTCCTTTTTAAATTGTAAAGTTTTATTTCACCTTTTATGAGTTTTGTTTTGTTTGGGTGAGCTCCTTCCTTTTTTTCTTCAATAATGTAAACATTATTTTCAACTCTATAGTTCTTTTTGTTAATGAAGATACTGGTTAATTATAGAAAAGTGGTTAAAAACAAAGTTACAACCAGAAAATAAAACATTATTAAGCTGTTAAAAAATGCAAATTTCTCACATGTAATTTAAATGCAAATGTAGTATAAAGTATATATACAGCAGGATCCTCATAATGTAATAAATTATACCCATCCCATACATATATATAGTTATATATGTCTATATGATGTATATTTCAAATCCTGAAAGAATGTATATGAAAATTTTACCTGTGATTGTATCAGGTTCACTTCTAATATGTCTCTATTATCCCAATTTTTTTTTTTTTTTTCGCTGCACTGCATGGCTTGTGGAACCCGAGCCCTCGGCAGTGAAAGAAAGGAGTCCTAACCACTGAACCATCAGGGAATTCCCCTGTATTTTCCCAATTTTTTACATTGACTGTGTATTATTTTACAATTTTCAAAAAATTACTAAAATTATTTCTTGAATTAAAAAAAAATAGATGAGCATAGTAGAGGATATAAATGGCCAAATGATATCAGATCTCGCCATGTAAATATCTGCCACGATTCCCTGCGTAATTCAGGCACTAGCATAAATAAGACTTTCAGCTTGGCCTAGGAGACCAGGGGGTGTGGGCTCCCCCAGGATGATGCAAAAGCTTGTAAATCGGTTCTATAATCTGAGGAGTAGTTTCCAGTTACACAATTAGCCAAAACTCAAGATGTAAACATAGTAAATACCCATTTTCCCAGCAGAGAGGTTAGTCCCACCTGACCTATAACAAGTGAGACTGGTACAGCAATTTCCCTACCATATAAGAGTCAAGGGATACTAAAATGTAAATTGAGCACCTATGTGTACCTCATTTCAGACTGTTAGTAAACCAAGTATGAGATGAAATAGATAATAAATAATTTCACCCAATAATAGAATAATTCAGACATTTGTGAAATATTTTTTAATTGACTTTGTAGGGACATAACAGAGAAATGTCATAGGATGTCATAGGTAATAGGTTGAATGTCATTTCTTGTCATGACTTTCAGAATCTAAAGTTGCCTGTAAAGAACACCGGAAAGGGACTTCTCTGGTGGCGCAGTGGTTAAGAATCTGCCTGCCAATGCAGGGAACACGGGTTCGAGCCCCGGTCCGGGAAAATCTCACATGCCCCGGAGCAACTAAGCCAGTGCGCCAAAACTACTGAGCCTGTGCTCTAGAGCCTGCGAGTCACAACTACTGAGCCTACATGCCACAACTACTGAAGCCCGCATGCCTAGAGCCCATGCTCCACAGCAAGAGAAGCCACCGCAGTGACAAGCCGCATACCGAAATGAAGAGCAGACCCTGGGCTTCCCTGGTGGCGCAGTGGTTGGGAGTCCGCCTGCCGATGCGGGGGACAGGGGTTCGTGCTCCGGTCCGGGAGGATCCCGCGTGCTGCAGAGCGGCTGGGCCCGTGGGCCATCGACGCTGGGCCTGCGTGTCCAGAGCCTGTGCTCTGCAACGGGAGAGGCCACAGCAATGAGAGGCCCGCGTACCGCAAAAAAAAAAAAAAAAGAGTAGACCCTGCTCACTGCAACTAGAGAAAGCCCGCGCGCAGCAACGAAGACCCAACGCAGCCAAAAATAAATAAATAAATAAATTTATTTAAAAAATAAAGAATAATGGAAAGAAAACCAAACAGAGAGGGTACTGACTTTAATGAGAGAAGAACCAGGTTTGAATTCCAATTATACCACTCTTGACTGTAGTTGAGTGGACTTAGGCATGTATAATGACCTCTCCAAACCTTAATTTCTCAACTGTAAACCTGAGATAATTCTACTGCCTACTTTACAAAGTGTTCTGAGAATGAAATAAAGAATTGTGTGTGGAAATATTTTGTAAAGTGAAAAAATTCACACATACATGTGCACATATTCACACACATATCTAGTTTTTTTTTCCCCACCCTGGCAACTTTTAATCCATTTAAACTACAACTTATTTACAATTAAAATGACTACCTAGCTTTTTATTTGTTTAAGAGCCAGTGAGGATTTCACAGATTCAAACAGATATCCTGAGATGTAAGATACTACAAAAAATATTTTCTTCCCCAAAGCAACAGAATTGAAGATTTTAAAAGAGCAGAATCAATTCAAATCTAGCAACAGATTTCAAAGCTTTTACTTTAGATCTTCAAGTCATTTGCTGCAGCCATACCTCAGACAATATTCCTAGTAGGAGGGAAGTTAAAACACCAGTTGAACGATTTCCGGCTGGGACTCCATTGTCAGCAACCTCCCTCACATCCTATTTTGGTATGACTTTCACACTTCAGGGGGTTGAAAAATGTTTCTTCAACTCGTAAAAAAATGGAGACCCTACATTGTGTATTTATATGCCAGCTCTATTTGCACCTTATCATTTACCAACCTGAACTAGTAACTAAAATCAAAAGCAAAATAAGACTTTAATCTGTGTATCTAGCAAAATAAAACTTTAATCGGTATATCTGAGTACATTGCCCTGACATACACACACTTTCAACATATAATTTGCATTTTCAAATAATTACACTAATGACTCTCCTTGGAAAATAGTTATGTGCAATCAAATAGCCAAATTATTATACTGTTTCAAGTCTTAGACTAAATCAATGTGATGTTGCTCATCTAAACCAGAAGATTCTCAATGACCTGGGAAGACAGATAACAGAATTACTTTGGTCAGCCAAGTGAAGTCTTAGTATTTTTTTCCGATTTCTAACACAACTGGCACTCCAATGCAAGTACTAGTTATCTATATGTGTTACTGTCATAATATTTTTAAGTACACAAGTCCTGGAAAAAGAGATATCTTATCCATCCAACATCAAAATTAGTGCTTCCAGGGGAGAGAGAGAGCACACAAAACACATAAATAAACAAAAACAAAACACAAGTCCATTGAAACCATGACAAGGCAGTACAAAATGTTTTACATTGATCCTCCTCTTCATTGATTCTTTCTGAGGCAGAGAAGTCTCCTGATTGGTTGTTGGAACTTAGAATTACTCAAGATAATTATAACCGAATGGCCAGAGGGATATATGCTGCCATTATGTCCTTCACCACAAAGAAGCACTGACTCCCATAAGGAATACTGAATGTCATATTTGCCATGAAGGCAGCAAAATAAGAAATAAAGAAGCAAAAGAATGTTATCACTGATCTTAATGTATTAATATGGGCTTCAGTGCTGGCGTTTCTAAAACCAAGAGGTTCATTTTGCATCTGCTAAGCGTGCTTATAGAGAGAAATGAATAACATAACAGTTCACCTCACAGATATGGCCAGAGGAAATATTAATGCCAAGTTGACAAGAAGTACTTCATTAATCTGCTTTGTCTTGAGTTTAGTCCTCTTTAGCATGGCATCCCTGAGGACATCAATATCCACATTTTTAGGGTAATCCACCTTGACACACAGAGTTGCAATGCTCACGGAGGTCAGCAGGCTTCCCAGAAGCAGTCAAGGCATTAACTTTGAGATCCTGAATTTCAGCCAAAGAAAACAGTACTGGGTGAAGTGTGTTATCTTGAGGCAGTAAAATACAGAGAGACAGGTGGCAAACTAGAGACTGACAGAGCTGAAAAACATCCCAAAAAAATCGTCGCTGTACCATAAATTTTTACTCTATAAAAGAGTGGAAAGAACGTGAGAAAAACTGTAGGGCGCGGCTGGATAGCCATTGCGCATGCGCTAAGCATGCCGCTAGGGCGCAGGCACCTAATATGCTAATCAGGTTTTGAAGCAGTGGCCTATCCAAAGTCCGGCTTGCGAAATGCGATAACCATACGGACGAATCAGGGACTTACACGAGTCCTTAAGCCCTTATATAAGCAGACAGGCTCGAGCGTACGGGGTCTTCCTTCCATCCGCCTGAAACCAAGCTGTACTCCAATAAAGTGTGATGCGAGAAGAATCTAGCGTGTGGTGATTCGTCGTTCTGCTGGTCAGAAGCGGCTCGCCGCAAAAAACTTTACCATTAACACTATCTGCAAACCAAATCTAGACATCCCTATGCATATGAAAAGGAGATGCATTGCTGTTAACTTTCTGCTTTTGACCAATTCATTACAGTTGATGATTATAAGAAATCCATTTACTGTAATCCCTGTGATAAATTCTGCTGACATGAGGATAACATGAAGACGAGCTGACAAAGAGGAGGCCATGTTTCCTACCACAAATCTTACCTTTTCCTTGTGGATGGTGTCAAATACCTCCTCCATCTGATGTTGCAGATAGAAACATACAGCACTGAGAAATCTGACCTTCTGCCAACTTCTGGATCGTAAGTAGAGTCTAGCACTAGACTTTTTCCTTAAGGAAGAAAAACTGAGGGAGTACTTTTTTAATCTGGTGCCCTGAATTTGAAACTGAGGGAATGCAAATCCAAAGATCTGAATGATGGTTAAGTCTTCCAATTACATCCCAGTAAAAACTGCCATATTGGCATTATTCAGTTCTCACGCTTACTCAATTATGCCAAACATCTGATTATAAATATTTTTTATTTAGGTTAACACTATTTCCTTTCTGTCTCTTGTTTTTTCCTAAGGACAAATGCCACATTCTTGGGACAGACAGCTATTTCTTATTATTGGCACAAGTATCCAGTCTCAGATGTGACTGTTTCTTTTTTTCCCTCATAATAATCACTCCAAGACACTTTGAATGAATCCTTCCTGATCCTCCACCCCCACCCCAGCCCCACAAAAGACAATTTTTTTCTTCAGACTTGAAAATCATTTCCTGGGACCTAACTTTTTTTTAAAATTTATTTATTTTTGGCTGCGTTGGGTCTTCATTGCTGTGTGAGGGTTTTTCTCTAATTGTGGCAGCAGGGACTACTCTTCGTTGCGGTGCGCAGACTTCTCACTGCGGAGGCTTCTCTTGTTGCGGAGCACAGGCTCTAGGCACACGGGCTTCAGGAGTTGTAGCACGCAGGCTCAGTAGTTGTGGCTCACGGGCTCTAGAGCACAGGCTCAGTAGTTCTGGCACACAGGCTTAGTTGCTCCGGGGCATGTGGGATCTTCCTGGACCAGGGCTCGAACCCGTGTCCCCTGCATTGGCAGGCGGGTTCTTAACCACCGCGCCACGAGATAAGCCCCTGCAACCTAACTTGGTATAATAATCCTTCATTACCCTAAATGATCTCTCATATTTTCAGTCTTCTTGGTAAAATTCTGACCTAAGGGTCAGCAAACCCCAGTGATAAAAGTAGTGCATATTCAATCCACATGCTTACATCAAGTGTGCTCATGCTGAAGAATAACCCTTCAAAAGGTAGATGGTACAGGAACTTCAAACCACAAACAGAGGGTGTAATTACATAGGCGTTAAAATGATTTTCCTCCCTTTATTGCAAAGAGATGTTCATATAACCTTGCCGAAAATTAGTTACATCACATGTAAGGTGTAAATAAATCATTACTACTTCATAACTAATATATGGTGCTCAAACTGTTTAGTTCAGTGGCTAGGTCATACTAAGCACTCAACACATGGTAACTACTAATTAATACTATTAAATGTCTTATTTTATTTACCTCAGCAAGAAAATATTGATTCTGTTAATATTTTCGATAAGACAGTTGAAATGTTTTCAATAAGAAATAAGATTATAAAAGTATAGAAAATAGAAAAGCAAAGAACTGGACTTGCCACCCACTGTCCACACCATTCATGGTTTTTAAAGCCTACTAGCCCATGAAAGCACATATCAGTGCCACCTGTGTAGCGTTCCCCTGCTACCATCAGGTGACCTTCCCACCCATTTTCTATACATCACAGATATCCAAGATTTATCCCATCTCTATCTCTCCTAAAATGCTTGTTTTGTGACCTCTACATCAGTTTGCCTTTGGTGCCTGGACTTGCCATCTTCCTTGTCTACAAACCATGACTTTGTCCAGTGAATGGTATTTGCCTTGCCCCATTGCCTCTAGGGTCTATTCCCAATTCTAGGTACAGGTGAAGAAGCTTCATCTCAATTCCAGACTCTAGACAAGTGTCATGTTCCTGGGGTGAAGGAGAAGAAATGGGATTTGTACAGTATACAGCTTAGTGTCCTAAATTACCTCTCTGAGACTGGGTTATATTTATTGAGTGATGGCATTTAAAAGGATATGATAACTGGATTGTTATTATATCTGACTGCATCTGGATGTCATGGGACTAAGGCAGCAGGCAGCAAATAAAACTTAGTAGTAAGCATTCAGTAAATATTGTTACTGAATTTTTATGGAAAATGAGACACAACTCAGTTCTGGAAAGATACAGAATTTCTTAGGATTCATAAAAACCTTATTGGTAGAAGAAGTGAATCAGATTCCATCACAAAAATCCCCATTTTATAGAGAAGGATATTTTGGAATCCTAAAGACTAAGTGACTTATTCAAGGTTTACATGAGTAAAAACTGGCAGAACTTGTATAGATCATTTCAATTTTCTGATCTTACATTTCCTCATAAGCAAAACAAGTGAAGAGGAAAAAATGAATTATCTACAATTTTGATTTTGTCAACATTTTCACTCATCTTCTGCCAAAATCTTGAAAGTTTCTTCCAAAACCTTGAATTAGTTGAGCTGCCTTTGCATGAGCTTTGTCCCATGTAGGACACAGGATAAGATTTCTTGATCCACTGATTAATATATTGGATTAATATCCTGTTTTTGAGACAATTGTTCTCAACTTCTCCCACCCCAGCTGAGTCATAATGTTTATTATAATTCTACTTTGAAGGTCTTTCCATGTGCAAATTATAATTTGTGTCTCAGACAATCAGTGAATGAGGAGGTAGAGGAGAGCTCAGTTTCTCAAAGAGACTGTGTAATTGAGGACTTCACTATCTCCTTACCACATCACTAAAATTCAGCTTTCATTGTACCATGGAGCAGTTTAAACCAACAGGAAATTAAGGATGCAACACTTTTGAAAATTGTATAAAGCTGCAAAATGTAAATAACTGCTCTGAACTGGTTGAATATGACATATATGTATCTAAGAAAATAGAAGAGAGGCAAATTTGGGAAAGGGACATTTTAATTTTTTCATTGCAATTGAGTAAATGTTAAATTACATAACAGAAGCAGACCAAAGAAGAAAGGCTTATAGTCCAAGAGTCAGAGAGAAGTAATTAGAATGGTGTACTAATAAAAGTAAGACACATGCCTTCTATCTCCATCCTGAAATGGACTGTAGCCCACCTTCAGATGTATAACATTCCTTGTAACATGCACGTAATCAGGAAAAGTAGCTCACAGCAGAAAATGTGGAAATGAAAACAAATGTATTCCCCCAAACTGAGATATTATAAAATAATTTATAAGTAAGTGGGGTGTAATTAAATAATACACTTTTACCAAAATACCGAGTTCAAAAAGCTCATTTAATTTCTTTAAATTTTCTAATATTTTTAGAAGACAGAATTATCTCTATTGTAGAGATAGGAAAATATGTCTTGAGGTGTTAGATAACTTACCTAAATTTAACCAGACAATGCATGACAAAGGTAGAAATATGTTTTGATCTCCATATACACAAACTGATACACTTCAGACACACTTAGTCACACTTTCTACATAGCTGAGCAATTTATTATTCTGAAATATAAAAAGAATACAACTCTAAATCATAGTTCAGAACACACATAATAACAATTAAAAAAATCATGAAAGCCTGATATTATTTAGCCAATTTTGAAGACCAAATTGTTTCAATACATTTAAGTAAACATTTACAGTGTTTAGACATTTTGACAGTGATCTGTGCCTTCTTCAGTGTTTTTTTTTCCAATATCCATTTTTTTCAATATCTATTTCACATACAAAGTGATCCTATTCCAACACAAGACCCCTCTATACCTTTATATTTCTGGAGGCACTGTGGACTCAAAATGAAAATAGGTAGCAATTTGTTGGAGAATGATATATTTGTTACTATTTTCCTGATCTTTCCAAGGATAAATTCTTAAAAGGAAAGATTTATAGCAGCTAGAAACCAATCAGCAATGAGTTAAAACTCCAACACCATCATTTATCTTCTTTAGCTTTACTATGACAGTTCAGGCTGTCCGTGATACAAGATCAATTTCTGTCCTTTGGGTTTTTTTTTTTTTTTCATGTCCTTTGTTTATGAGAGATATCAAAAGCTTAATCAAACAATATTTTTCCTTGTCTGAGATCTAGCTGATGCTACCTTGAGACAACATTTGTAGAAAATAAAAAGCTCTGTGCTCAATTTTAGTGACACTGACATTTCAGAAGAACTCCTAATGAATTGAACTGGCGATATACGAAACTTTCAGAAGATCATATGAAGCAATCCATCCACAGTGAACAAAAGAGTAGCACAAACTTTCCTTGATTTACATATGGATGTGATCATGTGGGCCGTCTGTGCTAACTCAGAGAAAAAACAGAAAAACAGATTATGTTCAAAGCAGCATGTGTAAATTGAGCTTTACCCTAAAAGGTATCCACATATAAAAATGTCAACACTTCTAAGAGACATTATTTCTTCTGAACCCAAAATATCAACCTAGTATATGTATGACTGTGACATCCAAAAACTAGTGAAAATAATAGAAATGTTTCCTCTTCTAAGATTACATGCATAGTACATTTGTGTGTGTGTGTGTACAGTAACATGTGTACTTACATTCTGCTGATTCTGCCCCTTGGAAATGTAACATAGATTCTAGGAAACAGGTTAACCAGCTGATTCTAAAGTTTGAATACTGGATTTTTGGAATTGAATTTTTCATTTGGCCTAGATATGTGTTGCTTCTTTTAAGTGCATATATTCTGATTCTCTAACATTTGGCTATCACTGGTAACAGGTAGAGGAAAATGAGGGGGAAATTCTTGACAGAGTTTATGTATTAATGCTAGAGCAGTTCTGTCTCTAAGTGAAGAGGAGTATATGTCCATTCACTGTAAATCTTGCAAATTAACATGCAATGACCAGTCAATAGTTAGCAGTAGCCAATAAAATAAATATGACAAATTATAAAGTGAGCCTATTTTTCCTAGGAAGTTTAAGAATATCTGTTAAAAAGGTAACTCAATATGACCATGGATTCTATAAAAGTGAAAGCAGAGTCTATGGTGAGTGTCTCGTTCTCTATCATTTGTATTAATTATATGGTCGTTGGCATCTTAAATATTATCCCTGTTGTCACATCTGTAGCTTTGCAAAGGTCTGCATCTAATCATCACATTTTGGATTAAGGTTAACATCACATTTAGCTTGAGAAATAAGAATCTAAACCTATGATATCCTTTATGCAGTTCAGCAGGTATCAGCATGTGAACTCACCAGATTTCCAGTGTACTCTGGGCTCCATCTGTAGATGATGTATTAAAAGGCATCAAGACAGATTAAAACGTAAATCGTGGGCTTCCCTGGTGGCGCAGTGGTTGAGAATACGCCTGCCGATGCAGGGGACACGGGTTCATGCCCTGGTCCAGGAAGATCCCACATGCCGCAGAGCGGCTAGGCCCGTGAGCCATGGCCGCTGGGCCTGCGCATCCGGACCCTGTGCTCTGCGACGGGAGAGGCCACAACAGTGAGAGGCCCGCGTACCGCAAAAAGGCGTTAATTATGAATACAAGACTGGCTTCTAGGGAATACCTTTTCAAATCAGTTTTTTCCATAGCAAATCATCTAGACACAATGATGTCCACTATTTGATTATAAAAAAACAAACAAAACAGCTTTTTGGTGTCATATAATGAAGATTCAGAACATTTATCATGTTCAACAGTGTGACACAGTGGACTTACTGCTCCCCCAGTTAATGGGGTATCTTGATTGTTTTTTTCTGGTTAACTAACATATATTGATCTATTGTGAACTTCACTTAAAAATCAGAATACTTATTGTATGTTTTTGTTTATAAGAAATCTCATTTTCATATTTCTTGTATATTTTTAAAAGAAAACTTTCTAGTTTTTTTTACAGAAAACATATTTTCTTACCATTTAGATTTTTGCGGTCATAATCCATTGTCAAAATACAGATATTTTTATAATTAATTATTGTATTGTTCTTCTTTCATAACTAATACAATAACATTATTGTAACTTTTATCATTAGTAACTAGGTCATAAAATACCTAAATCTGCGAAGTAATAAAAGAGATTACTAATTAAGTAATACTTGAAATTGCTTAAATAGCATATTTCTAAAGATAAAATCATGTACTATGGTTTTTAATCCCATTTATCTAGTCTTCATTTTGTTATCAAGGTAGTTTGTATATACAGAATGACACATATTTACATGGGGGAGGGGTTGTAGTTCCTGCTGTGTCTGCTTAGACATTAAATCACCGCAGTGTAGGTAAATGCAGATTTTGTTTTATGTAAATAAGTGAGATGGTGAGTCTTTTTACTAATACATATTTACATGTATTATCCAGATTTTCACTGGTGACAGTAAAACTTAATAGCCATGGTGCTTTACGGAAATGTACTTTGAAAAGTTAAAAATACCATATAAACATAGGGAAGCATTATTATAGATGAGTTAACTATTATTATTATTGTTTGCCCTCATAATATAAATCTGTAATCATAATTTAAATCCATTATTAAATTTACTAGTCCAATAAGCTGAAATACTGAAATAATCTTTGGTATGGAAAGAGATCTCCTTAGCTGAGCAAATATTCATGAAGATATATGGATGCTTTGTGCCACACACCTCTATGTCTACGAAGAGTTAACAACTTTGGGTGAGGGAGGAATTTCAGGACACCAGCTTTTGGTAAAATAAAACACAACTTTCCAAGCAGAGGTGGATTTATCAAGAAGCTAATGAAGCAGAAGCTTCAGGGCCTCTTATTACCACTGGCCAAGGCCTTGTAAGGGACCATAGCCAAATATTTTTTTGTAATATTTGCAAAAGTAAAATATTTTATCTGAAATTTGCTAAGACTGCTCTCTCTTCACTTTGTTTTCTTTGTACTTTCCTCACGTTAAGTGGGACTGGAATGACTGCAGCAATTTGTGAGATTTGTCTAAAAGGAAGTTGAGTTGGTGATACATTGAGATTAAGTTTAATATGATACACTTATGTGGTTCACAGTTTCTTACTTGGATGGTTACATAATATTATTACATAATAGCTAGAGACATAGCTGTCTCTGTGCAGGAATGGCTTTCGACCAGCCATCCTACCAATTTGGCTGGGTGTCATTGTTACGGGTCCAAGCTCCTACTGCTTCCTACATGACAGGCCAGTAAATAGAGTTGCTGGGGCAAGGAATAGTAACTTGATTTGGAAAGCTTGCAGACCAAGAAGATGGTAGACAGGTGTCCCAAAGAACCATCTTACCCAGTTAGAATTAAGGCTTCTCTTATACTAAAAGGGGAGGAGGTGTGGCTGGTTGTTGCAAAGTTCTTGTTGCCAGAATCCTTTGCTCCTGCAGCTGTCCATGTAGGTTTGGTCACAATGTTCCTGTGAAACACCAATAAGGCAATTGGTATTTTCTGTTCTGCAACTTTTTATCTCTATGAATGGACAAGTGTTATACCTTTAAAGGTCAGAGCCTTGAGAATAGGCTATCATGCATATTTCAGGTTATAGGCAACATTGTTTTACAGAGGTGCAGAGCCAGCATGACTAAGCACAGGCAACAGAGCACAAGGGTTAGACCTAAAATAATAGATCCAATACGGAGTCTGGTTTGCTCTTCTCTGTTACATCATGTCACAAAGATGTTACCACCTGAGTCAGAAGCATATTATTTTATAAACATGTCCAACAACATCTAACACCAGAAGTATAGAAATGGAGAAAGACTTGGTCTAAAAATAAACATATTCAAAAGCTAGCCTGTAAAAATTTGTCCTAGCCTTATAGCCTATAAACAAAGGAAACAACAACCCTAAAACTTTACATGATAGCACTAGTTGTAAACAGTGAATCTGAAAGAAATTTTTCTAAATTATTATTAATAATAAAACATTTCAAGCAACTGTGCTAAAAGACTGAATTATCTTCCTAGTTTCTTTTTAAAGTGGTATAGTATTGCTTTATGTGAGGGGGCACTCAAAGACTATGCAGCCAAAAAATGTAGGAAAATGTATTTTAGAAGTGAGGCAATTATTAATAAAAGTATGCATTTTGTTTGCATTTTGTGATGCTTATGGTATTTGCCAGCTTTTTAAAATGTGTAATATGTTGTAATTTCTCTTTCTAAATAATTCTCACTTTTGTATCTGATTTTGTGTGCCTAATTTTGTATTTTTTTAAATAAAAAGGGCCCAGATTATATAAACTGTAGGCCTCATAAAACCTGTTTCTGCCCCTTGAGAATTTTACAAGGAAAGACTCCAAAAGGAGAATCTTTAGGAAATAGTGGTCCAACAACCTTTTTTTTTTTGTGGCTTTCTAACTTCATTCCTGATGCTATCACCACAATCAGCCTCTGGGGAGATAGGTTTCTTTCTCTTTGTTTAAATCCCTTTAAATTTCCCTTCCCAACCTGCAAAAAGAAAGTTTGCATCAAAAATGTTACAGTTAGTCATCTTTGTATGGCAGGATTATGGGTGGTTTTTAAAATATATATTCTTTTGGCATTGCTTACATTCATTTTCTACATTGAAAAGTACTGCTTTTATTTAAGAAACTGAAGTTGCAATTTTCAAGAACTTGGCTCAAGCACAGATAAAATAAAAACTATCTTTGTTCTCATAAGCAGGGTTCGACTGATATTAATTTACACGATCGAATATTTACTATATGCCAGGCCCTAGAATTAACTAACTAATTCATTACAATGTTAATTTTAAATGCATGGAAAAATAAAAAGAAGCGACCTCCCATGGGGACCCAGTCTGAGGAGCAGGGGCAGGAGATCTGAGACTAGGGAGGCGTGAAAGCCGTGTGGATGAAACTGTGTGCAGCCAGGAGTCAGTGCTGTGCCTCTGACGTGGGAGAGCCAACTTTAGGACACAGGTCCAAAAGAGACCTCCCAGCTCCACATAATATCAAACAACAAAAATCTCCCAGAGATCTCCATCTCAACACCAAGACCCAGCTTCACTCAACGACCAGAAAGCTTCAGGGCTGGACACCCTATGCCAAACAACTAGCAAGACAGGAATACAACCCCACCCATTAGCAGAGAGGCTGCCTAAAATCATAATAAGGCCAACAGACACCCCAAAACACACCACCAGACGTGGACTTGCCCACCAGAAAGACAAGATCCAGCCTCATCCACCAGAACACAGGCACTTGTCTCCTCCACCAGGAAGCCTACACAACCCACTGAACCAACCTTAGCCACTGCAGACAGACACCAAAAACAGCGGGAACTACGAACCTGCAGCCTGAGAAAAGGAGACTCCAAACACAGTAAGATAAGCAAAATGAGAAGACAGAAAAACACACAGCAGATGAAGGAGCAAGATAAAAACCCACCAGACCTAATAAATGAAGAGGAAATAGGCAGTCTACCTGAAAAAGAATTCGGAATAATGATAGTAAAGATGATCCAAAATCTTGCAAATAGAATAGAGAAAATGCAAGAAACATTTAACAAGGACCTAGAAGAACTAAAGACCAAACAAACAGTGATGAACAACACAATAAATGAAATTAAAAATACTCTAGAATGGATCAATAGCAGAATAACTGAGGCAGAAGAATGGATAAGTGACCTGGAAGATAAAATAGTAGAAATAACTACTGCAGAGCAGAATAAAGAAAAAAGAATGAAAACAACTGAGGACAGTCTCAGAGACCTCTGGGACAACATTAAACACACCAACATTCAAAGTATAGGAGTTCCAGAAGAAGAAGACAAAAATGAAGGGACTGAGAAAATATTTGAAGAGATTATAGCTGAAAACTTCCCTAATATGGGAAAGAAAATAGTTAATCAAGTCCAGGAAGCACAGAGAGTCTCATACAGGATAAATCCAAGGAGAAACACGCCAAGACACATATTAATCAAATTATCAAAAATTAAATACAAAGAAAACATATTAAAAGCAGCAACGGAAAAACAAGTAACACACAAGGGAAAACCCATAAGGTTAACCCCTGATCTTTCAGCAGAAACTCTGCAAGCCAGAAGGCCGTGGCAGGACATATTTAAAGTGATGAAGGAGAAAAACCTACAACCAAGATTACTCTACCCAGCAAGGATCTCATTCAGATTGGACAGAGAAATTAAAAGCTTTACAGACAAGGAAAAGCTAAGAGAATTCAGCACCACCAAACCAGCTTTACAACAAATGCTAAGGGAACTTCTCTAGGCAAGAAACACAAGAGAAGGAAAACACATACAATAACAAACCCAAAACAATTAAGAAAATGGGAATAGGAGCTGAGCAAAAATCATGTGATATGCGCTAAATATTTAATCTTACAGAGCATTGTTTTCTGAGGGAAACAGGTTATTCCTTGTAAATTGTCTTGCATGTCTTATCCTGTTTCAGCAATCTGTGGAGAGACATTTGAGCGATTACCTCAGGATTCCTCCTTCCCCTCTTCCTTCTTTGGTCTCTTCTTGTCCACACAGACCTCCTGTGGAGAGATGTAAGGGGTAATTGGGGTTAAAGGCTATTGCGTACTAAATGTTTGTGCCTCCATTTCTTATGTTGAAATCCTACCCCCAATGTTGTGGTTTAGAAGGTGGGGCCTTTGGGAGGTAGTTAGGTCTAGATTAAGCCATGAAGCTGGGGTCCTCATTAGGAGATTAATGCCCTTAAAGGAAGAGACAGCAGAGTTTGCTTTCTCTTTCTTTGCCACGTTAGGACACATCAAGAAGTCCCTCTACAAACCAGGATGAAAGCCCTCACCAGACACTGAATCTGCTGGTACCTTGATCATGGACTTCTCAGGCTCCAGAACTGTCAGAAACACGTATGTTGTTGAAGCCACCAAGTCTATGGTATTTTGTTAGAACATCTTGAGCAAACGAAGACACAAAGTCCCATCTCCAGGGGAGTGCTGCAGAGCTCATACTCCTCCAAGTTTCCAGACACAAAAGAACCATCTCCTCACACCACCTCTTTCTCTTATTTTCTCCCTTCATCTTGAACAATGGTTATCTTCCCACAGGGAGATAATTCCCATTTACATGTAGGAAGCACTTCACTCTCTGTTGGTGAGAAGACCCCTTGAAGAGAGAGCTTCTCTTTGTTCTTTGTGAAGGACATGAGTTGGTAAAGCTACTAGGTTTCAAACTGAGCCTTTATAAGGCTGCCCTGCCTGGCTTTCAAGCTTTTAGGAAAGGGGATTTTTGCTACCGAGAGAGGAACTTGCCTTCCAAAAGGAAACTAGAAAGAGGAAGAGTGTGCCAGGCTGAGTCATTGATAGGAAACTGAAAAGGGCTGGAGCATTCAAAAGGATGAATAAGAACTTCTGAGTTATTTATTATGAAACGTGCAATACAGGGCCCCTCTTTTGACTCCTGGGTGAGACTATTAAGAAAAAATCTTTGGCTTGATGTACAGGCTTGAAGCCTCTGCATTCTTTAGGAAAGGAGGTTTGAACAAGAGCTGAGACCTGCGTTCCACGGATAAAGGAGCTAGAGGACAGCAGGAGAGCTGACATCTAGGTCACAATAAATTCCGGTGAAAAAATGAATGATAAAAATCAAGAAATATATGGAGTAGTTCAATAAAACTGCAAGGAAGTATACAGAGATGTAGGTAGAATATGAAGATGACTGATTTATTGTAGAATGGATATGGAATTTATGGCCCAAAATTCATGGATTTGAGAGCTCTTTGTGTTGTTTGCTTGTGGTATATCCTTGACAAGTAACTTCAATTTTCCAAGTCTCTGTTTTCTTATCTGTAAAATGGGGGTACCAATTTGAACAACTTCTCTGAATAGTTTCTTGGTAAGAATTTTTAATAAATGGTGTGAAAGTGCATTATTAGAATACTTGGAACCCTTATGTACATGGCCACTCTAGTCTACGATTACAAAATACGGTGATATTTATTTATATTATACTGTAGCACTAAACCCCACTAGTCCAACTAGTAAAGTTAGCTCTAAGCTTCTTCCTAGCTTTTTAAGTTTTCCAGGCTATTGCCTCATGTGTATCCAAGATTCACAGCTATCCTTCTATGTGGACACCACTGATGCTTTCTCAGGCCTTGGTACAGGGAAGACACTGTGCGCTCTTATTTCACACAGTACAACTGAGAATAGGCTGTGACTTTTAACACTTAGGATTTGTTGAAGTGTCGAGTTAAAATAAAAGCATAACTTCTAGGGCAACTTGCAATTTGCATTAGAGTCTGTTAAACTCATTAAACAAAGAGGTGATTAGACAGAGACGGCTCAAATGCCATGGCAGCCGATGTAAGCAAACCAAAAATAGAAGCCTGTTAATGCCTCAAGATTACAAAATGAAAACCCAAGGACAACCAAGCACCCACAGCTTAGGCTTTAAGCGATTGCCAATCAATAATTTCCTTGCTTTGCTTCCCCCTTTTCTCCATAAGAATTTCTCCCAGAGCTCTTATCCATAGAGCACTCCTAACCACTGCCGGTTTGGCACTGCCTAAATCCAATCAATTTTTGCTCAAACTCGTAAAATTTTTAATATACCTCAGTAAGTCTTTTAACAAGTCGTTCCAAAGCAGGCCTAGCTCTTGGCCATTCTCTACAAGAGAGAAGCCAGTTCATCCATTACTGAATGCTTCAGGCATTTTCTCACCTTACAGTCTGGGCCCAACTACCTATGCTCTAAGGAGACAGCAGCTTCTCACCTCCCAATGCTAAGGCCTTTCTCATTTCCTGTCCTACTCTTAAATCCTTCCTGGGTTTCTTGACAGTGAAAACATATCCTTTCCCTTTAGGTGGGTGCTTTCACCACAAGGAAGAGTCCAGTCCTGTGCACTGGTGAAGACTGTCAAAGTATTTGATGATACATTTATCTAAGTTTGGCTTATTGTGTACACACACACACACACACACACACACACACACACACACACACACATAAAACTAATGAAGTACAAACAGTCCAGCCCACATTGTGTGCTGTTCTATTCGAAGTTCAGTCCTTTCCTGGTTACAATTTTTCCTCTAGTCTGCTGAGCTGGAGGGAAAATGATCCCTGATAGGCTGTGAGCAAAATACACAGCTAAGATTATCTCCCAGGAGAAAAATGATTGTTTTCAGGATATGGCCTGTCATTGCACTGATTTAACATGTGTTTCTTGGTGTGAAACATCTGCTTTGGGCTATTTCACTGCATTATGATTCACTAGGAACAATGAGAAAGTAATAACTCCTAATTAAAGGCCCTACCAAAGGAATCCACTGCAGAATAAAAGAGCATTTGCCTGAAAGACAAAGCACTGTCTCTATCCAAGGAGGCAGGATCTGTCTGTAAAATTTTCCCAAAGGAACTTTTTCCAGCTACAGAAAAATATTTAGGTGCCATTCTCTGCTAACCTTGTGACATATTGTATAACAATTGGCTACTATAATTTAAGAAGATAAAGAGATAAAATGACAGAAAATGCATTTAATACATATAACAAATATATGATTCAACATAAAGTGTATCTTAGAATTTGACTAATCATGCCTTTTTATAATTTCTAGAATAAACAATAGAATAAATAAGTTGCTGTTTACACTATCAACACCAAAATGTCAAACATGTTGGAATTTTGTGTGCATATTTAGTAAGCAATGTATAATAACTTTTTTTACTATTAGATTAATTAGTGTGCATTATTCTTGAACATGTCTAGATTAAAATCTGAGTAAAAAATTTTAGCCCAAAATAATTTTAATGCTTAATATCCTTATTTGCAAATAGTTAGAAATTTCATTTCCAAATATACTGGCCAATGACTTAGTAGGGTTTTCTGCTTGTAATAACATCTTATGTCATTTCAAACACAGTACAGTATAATCCTTTTAAATTTCTTCACGCTAAGGACTAAGCACAACCATTAAATTATAAAAACTTAAAGTAGTTCTTAACCGAAATAATGATAGAGCATTTTTAAATCAAACACTACATCCATATGACTCATACGATGATACAGGAGTATGTAACCATTAAAATGAGGATATACAGTTTCTTCTATTAAAACTAAAATAATAATATATCATAAAAATAAAAAAGTTGCTACAAAGCACAAGAATAGTAGCTTTGCTGAGCTAAATGTAAGTAATTAGTCACACAGAAAAAAATTTGGAAGGATGTACAATAAATTTTTTCTTCATACATTCAGTTTTCTACTTTAAATATGTTACTTCAACCTTAAAATATAGCTTTCTAGAAGAGCTATATTTTCTTAAAGGAAAAATAAAAAAGCAAAAATGAATAAAATGTAAAATCAAACTGGAGAATCAGAAAAACGTTTTTAGGTGTTCATTATAAACATGTAAGTCTAATGAATATGGTTTTAAATTACAGATTGCTTAATTATTGATTGAGTCTTTAATTCTCAGAGAGCGTTACTTTGTTTAAAGGATATTGAGGCCACATTATCTTCCTCATATTTTATTCTTGGATCCCAAAAATTTGCCTTCTGATACCTCTATCTAAAACTAGCAGCAGTTTTACTTCCTTTATAGTTAAATAGAATAAAATTATTGATTTTATTCGTTAATTATCTGTTTCCTCTAATAGAATGTAAGTTTCATGAGGTCTAGAACCTGGTCTTGTTCACCCCAACACTTCAGTTTCATGCATGGTTTACAGCAGGCATCAATGAGAAAACTGATAAACTCTGACTCAAAAATTTTGCATTCAGATTAGCTTGCTTTGGGCCCTCAAATATTTCCTGTTGGTGTTTTGCACTGAGCTATTGATGTTTTCATCTCACTGTTACTATGAATCCTGTTGCTAATTTTAAAGGTAAATACATGTTCATAACTTAGATACATGAAACCTTATATTAGTCACTGTGTGTGTTCACATTATTCTTGGTTTTGTTTTATTTCCTATCTTTATGGTATTTTGAACTCAATATATTTATCTTTTCATGTTGTCTTATATTTATTTACAAGGATGTTTCAAATTCTTTTGAAAATGAGAAAGGTGGAGAAGGAAGAGTGGAAGAACACAAAGAAGAGCATACATTTGATATGCATTGATGATAATTAGAGTGACTCTATAATTTATCACCCAAACCATGGCATTTTTTGAGAGCGAAATAGAAAGTCTATAATAATCACATCAAACAAGACAGCCATCTCCTGCAAAACAGGAAGTCTCTCTAATTGCAATAATTTTGTGATTTGGCAAGACAAAGGAAATTGTTAATACAAAAATAATAATGAGTCAAGAAATATTTGCTTCTCTGGTCCAGCCTCGCCTTTGGGACAATGACAGAGAGCATGGCCCTCCATTCTCTAACTCATGGTCTCTGTGCACAAAGCATCACCCTCCTTTTTCTACTCCCTGCTCACGTGCAGTATTTTTTGCATGGAATACAGAAGTTCAAGGGTATCACGGTACCCACAAGTGATATTTATCCACTAAATTCTCCTGTGAACTTGTGCAATTAAAGCAAAAGCTGGAAGTTTCTCAATATATTCCAGCTTTCTGTCTCAGAATTCTCCTGGAGGCAATGAACACAGAGCAGACTATGTACTAAAAATCTAAGCAGATAAAAGACAAAATATTGGAAGAAAGAGAAAGAAGATGGAATAATATTTCAAAATATTATTCCACCAAGCATCTCACAACGTTTGGTTGTTGTGAGACGTCTCACAATAGGTCCATTCCAGCCTATTTTCCTCCTTCATATCTTTGCACGAGTAGTCTCCCCTGTGTGGGCTTCGTCACCACGCTCTGTCCAGAGAACCCCTTCTTAGAGTGCAGAGTAACCTTTCCCAGCCTCACAAGCAGCTCCAACATCCGTCCCTTAGGTTCCCACAGCACTTTTTTCTCTGGTTTGAATGTCTTGCACATCTCCCAGTTTAGACTCCTGGCTTCATTTTACATTTCTTACTTTCAGTTTTCCTTTGTCCCAATTCTTTCTCTCAAAAAAAAAATTATGACATGAATTTGTTTACCACTAAAGGGGCAATATACATGTATTTTAACAGTTTGAGGTCTATAAAAAAAATTGAAGTGCCCTTCCCTACTCCAATCCCAACCCCTTAAGATTCCAAGTATAACAATTTGATAAGTATCCTTACAGACATTTTACCAAGCTAATACCAACATTTCAAAATACAGACACATTTTTATTTACAATATTTGCATACATATACTGCAAATGTATAAACACATATATATATATATATATATACATATACATATACCTATGTATACAGGCATACCTCATTTTATTGTATTTTTTACAAATTGAAGGCTTGTGGCAACTCTGTACCCAGCAACTATTTTTCTAACAGAATCTGCTGAATTCGTGTCTCTGTGTCACATTTTGGTAATTCTCACAATATTTCAAACTCTTTCATTATTGCTATATTTGTTATGGTGATCTGTGATGTTATTTTTTTTAATAAATTTATTTATTTTATTATTTTTTATTTTTTGGCTGCGTTGGGTCTTCATTGCTGCACACAATCTTTCTCTAGTTGTGGTGAACGGGGGCTACCCTTCGCTGCGGTGCGCAGGCTTCTCACTGTGGTGCCTTCTCTTGTTGCGGAGCATGGGCTCTAGGTGCGCGGGCTTCAGTAGTTGTGGCACGTGGGCTCAGCAGTTGTGGCTCATGGGCTCAGTAGAACGCAGGCTCAGTAGTTGTGGTGCACGGGCTTAGTTGCTCCGCGGCATGTGGGATCTTCCCGGACTAGGGCTCGAACCCGTGTCCCCTGCATTGGCAGGTGGATTCTTAACCACTACGCCACCAGGGAAGTCGCTGTGGTCAGTGATCTTTGATGTTATTATTGTAATTGTTTTAGGGCCCCATGAATAGTGCCTGTATAAGATGGCAAACATCATACATAAATGCTGTATATGTTCTGATGGCTCACTGATCAGCTGTTCCACCATCTCTCTCCCTCTCCTCTGGCCTCCCTATTCCCGGAGACACAACAATATTGAAATTAGGCCAATTATTAACCCAACAGTGGCCTCTAAGTGTTCAAGTGAAAGGAATAGTCACATGTCTCTCATTTTAAGTCAAAAGCTAGAAATGATTGAGCTTAGTGAGGAAGGCATGTCAAAAGCCAAAAGCGAGGTCTCTTGTGCCAAACAGTTAGCCAAGTTGTGAGTGCAAGGAAAAGTTTTTAAAGGAAATTAAAAGTACTACTTCAGTGAGCACACAAATAAGAAAGTGAGATAGCCTTGTTGCTGATATGGAGAAAGTTTCAGTGGTCTGAATAGAAGATTAAACCAGCCACAACACTCCCTTAAGCAAAAGCCTAATCCAGAGTAAGGCCCTAACTCCCCAATTTTATGAAGACTGAGAGAGGTGAGGAAGCCACAGAAGAAAAGTTAGAAGCTCATAGAGGTTGGTTCATGAAGTTTAAGAAAAGCCATCTCTAAAGCAAGTTATCAGGAAGATCTAGCTAAGATAATTAATGAAGGGGGCTATACTCATCAACAGATTTTCAACGTAGACAAAACAACCTTCTGTTGGAAGAAGATACCATCTAGGACTTTCATAGTTAGAGAGGAGGTCAATGCATGGCTTCAAAGCTTCAAAGGACAGGCTAACTCTCTTATTAGGGACTAATACAGCTGGTGACTTTGAGTTGAAGCCAGTGCTCATTTACCATTCTGAAAATCTTTGGGCTCTTAAGAATTATGCTGAATATACTCTGTGCTCTCTAAATGGAACAACAACAGGTGACAGGACATCTAATTACAACATGGCTTACTGAATATTTTAAGCCTACTGTTGAGAACTATTGCTCAGGAAAAAAAAGATTCCTTTCAAAATATTACTGCTCATTGACAGTGCACCCGACCACCCAAGAGCTCTGACGGAGATGTACAATGAGATGAATGTTGTTTTCACACCTGCTAAGACGTGCAGTTCATGCATCTCTGCAGTCCATGGATCAAGGAGTCATTTGGACTTTTAAGCCCTACTATCTAAGAAATACATTTTGTAAGGCTATAGCTGCTGTAGATTGTAATTCCTCTGATGGATCTGGGCAAAGTTGAAAACCTTCTAGAAAGGATTCACCATTCTAAATGCCATTAAGAACATTCATGATACATAGGAATTCTAAGTCTCTCTTGCTATTTCTACCACATTTGCAGTCAATTTCCTCCACTGAAATCTTGAACCCCTCAAAGTCATCCATGAGCGTTGGAATCAACTTCTTCCAAATTCCTGTTAATGTAGATATTCCAAATTTTCACCGTAAGGTGTTTCTAAAATCTGCTTCCTTTTAAGCATTCCTACTGTGACCATAAATTTTATTGGGGAAATTTATAAAGATCTTCACATACTAAATGTGAGAGAGAACATATGAGCTCTTTTAGTGGAATGGGATGAGAAACAACTTGGACTTGTCCATTGTAGAAATTTTGATTATTTCTTTTATTGAAGTAATGCCAATTATGACTTTGATTTATATTTATGGTCTTTTTATTGTGGTGATTTTAAAACATAAACCAAAATTCTTCGACTCTCTTCCCATGACAGTGCAGGGGGTTAGTGCCCCCTCTCTTGAATCTGGGTAGGATTTTGGTTGATTCCACCAATAGAATACAGTAAAAGTAAGGCTATATGACTTCTGAACTAGGTCAGAAAAGTCCATTCGAGTTCTACCTGGTTCTCTTGGGATGCTTTCTCTGGGAAAAGCCAGCCAATATGTAAGAAGGTTGCCTACTCTATTCTACCATGTTGAAACAAAAGAACATTACAGGAAATCGTTATATGCTGAGGAATCAAGTATAATGTAAAAAGGGGGATATGAAAAAGTAAGTGAATAAAAACAGAATATGTTAATAGTGGTTGCCTCTGGCTGTTGGGATTATTAGCCATATTTTCTAGCTTTTAATATTATATTGGACTTTGCAAAATATTTATTAAAAGTATGTATTTCCATTATTATCAAAACAAAATAAGCCAATAAAGGAAGGGGAAAATGAATCATACTGTTCTAGGTAAACTTAAACTTTAATATCATTTGTTACTTAAAAATGCTTTCATTCATTGTTCTCAAAATAAATAGATATTGACTAAAAATAAAGCAAAATTTAAAAGACTGGGGATAGATGAACTAATTATATTTATTATTTCTATCTAAAGAATAGACAGAGATTAAAATTATTTATTGAAAAAATAGCCTCTCTATGGGGGTTACTGGCTAAATGAAATATTTTTAAATGAATGAGGGATTGACGATATATAAGTAATATAATAATCAAAGGTGTTTTAGAGCGTGTCAGAATTAAAAGTATGACGAAATAAGCCATATGGCATAAAATAAGTCATAGTAGATTATATAAGAAGCAGATACAAGGTCTATAAGTAAACATGTTCCATCTTTTAAAAAATATATATTTACAGACGTGAACTGACACCTGCACACATACAAATACACAAACATAAACCTATTTTCTTCTTACTGTGTTCCACCTAATTGAAATTTTCTCAAACTCCATTGTATGCTTTTTCTTCAGGAATAATTCATTTTAGTTTTATGATATAAGCAATACTAATACATAATTTCATTAAATGATGAAATTAAATTACTGCTGTTCAAATTTTATATGCAAACCAGTGAGAGAGGATATTATTGCATTAGGTATTTCTTAGTAAAATAATTGGCAGTGTCAAGTCATGTATCAGAAACAAGAGTCTAATGTTGATTTAATCAAATAAAATAATGTTAATAGTGTGTTCTTCCAAACAGTGTTAAGAAAGGGGAAGGACCTTGGTGGAATTATTTTGTTGTTACTGCTGTTGCTTATAATGTTGGACCCTGTTATTACAGAGCCTCATTACTGCTTCTAGTGTGAAAGGAATTGGAAGAAATTTAGGAAATAATTTTAATAGATAATCAAATTTCCCAAAGTCCTTTAGTATGTTGATGATGAAGGGGGAGTAGAATCCTAGGATCCCATAATCTCAGTAAGTGAATATTGACTGAATAAATGATTAAAATGGATAATTTGACCAATATAAACATCGAGTATGTGCCCACTATTAGCAAAGACACTATAGCAGATATAAACAGTTTCTATTTGAACCAGATATGAAATTTTAATAGCATAAAATGCTTTGTCCCTCTCTCTTCCTTTAGAAGAAAACAATGTTCATCACCATGTATTACTGGTTTCCTTAAACGTCGTCATTATCCTTGATCTTCATCTTTAGTAAACTATTCTTTCTTCTACCTGGCTGCTTCACTCTCTAGTTTGTGTGGATTATTTATTATGGGAAGATTTTTATGTTTGTAATTTCTTTGGGGGATTAGGAAAAAAGGATAAGCATCAAGTTTCATTATAGACTGCATCTATAATTGAAATAAATCAGTAGTAACAATAGGGCCACTTGAGACCTAGATATACAAAAATTTAATTCCATAAATTACTAACAAGCAGTTTTGCCAATAATGTTGCTTTTTTTAAGTTTTTTTTAAAATTTATTTTTGGCTGTGTTGGGTCTTCTTTGCTGTGCGTGGGTTTTCTCTAGCTGCGGTGAGCAGGGGCTACTCTTCGTTGTAGTGCGCGGGCTTCTCATTGCGGTGGCTTCTCTTGTTGCAGAGCATGGGCTCTAGGCACACGGGCTTCAGTAGTTGTGGCTCGCAGGCTCTAGAGCGCAGGCTCAGTAGTTGTGGCTCACAGGCTTAGTTGCTCCGCAGCACGTGGGATCTTCCCAGACCAGGGCTCAAACCTGTGTCCCCTGCATTGGCAGGCTGATTCTTAATCACTGCGCCACCAGGGAAGCCCGCCAGTAATATTGTTACTGAATTAAACGGAAACAGCTCCTGACTTTTGGTGTAACAATTCTGTGGAGTATGCCTTGATGAAGAGTAGCTTCCTGCTTTTATGGTGGAACAGACCTTGGGAACATGAAAAGAAAACTGATCCTCAGGGACTGAGTGGCACAGTTGCACTGAACATGACATTTATTTGGATTACGCATAAAGACCCAACTCAAAATTTGGACCTTCCACTTGAACTATATAGTAAAGCACTGAAGTAGTTATAACAATGGTCAAGGAGGGATCAATAACTGCTTTTTCACCAGTCAAGTTCAAAAAGAAAGCCTGGACCACACAAGTGCATTGACTTCAGTGAAAGAAGTGTAAAATTAGGGAAATGGGCTGCTGATACCACAAGCTCCTTCTTTCTTAACTGCACCCAAAATATACCTACACCTGTACCTATACCTGTATCTACACCCATATATATAACAGCTATATCTATACCAAATATCTGTCTACCATCTGTCTACCTATCTTTTTTTTTCTTTTTGTGAGCCTAATATTAAAAATACTCCTTGGGACTTCCCTCGTGGCACAGTGGTTAAGAATCCATCTGCCAATGCAGGGAACACGGTTTCAACTCCTGGTCCAGGAAGATCCCACATGCAGCGAAGCACTAAGCCCATGGGCCACAACTACTGAGCCTGCGATCTAGAACCCATGCACAACAACTACTGAGCCCGCGTGCCTAGAGCCTGTGCTCCACAACAAGAGAGGCCACTATAATGAGAAGCCTGCATACTGCAACGAAGAGTAGCCCCCGCTCGCCACAACTAGGGAAAGCCCGTGCACAGCAACGAAGACCTAACACAGCCAAAAATAAGTCAAATAAATAAGGTTTTTTTTAAAAAAAAAGAATACTCCTAACTTCTGTCCATGGCCATATAGACAGAAGATGTAACTAATATTTTATTAGAAATTAGTGAGTATTTCAGGAAGATTGATATGGAATAAGTGATAAAAACTTGTGTCAAGGAAAAAAGATGTTGCCAAAACCAAATGGAAACAACTTCACAGTTTTGCTCAGTGACCACCAAACAGCACGACAGCCTCTACAAAGAATAAGCTGGAAAGAGTTAGACAAGGCTTTGTAGGTGACTCTGGAGATACTGAGTAATTAAGACAGAAAAAATACTCACTTCAAGGAGTTCCTAGTTTAATAGATTGTATTCTATTCACCTTAGTATTTCTGTAAAATGAGAATTTACACAGTTATTCATGTAAAGGCCAAAATACACGTTAGAATAAGTCGTTTTAACTTCTCTGATCAATTCTATCTGTGCACAGACCATTTTCTTCCTTATTTTAGGGGATTGCTGCCACCTATGGATAAGAATAGAGTATTACAGCTTGCATCAAGACAGCCCAATATCCACCGGTAACACAGTAGTGAATGTCAGATGTAGCTTGAGTTTCATACATTTTAATTCAGGTTAATTCAGTTCAAACAACATTTATCATCAATATTAAACACTTAATTAAGCACTGGACATTCAGAGATATATAAACAAGGCTTTGATCCTCAAGGAGCTTATAGTCTAGTAGGTGATGTAAACCTAGAAACAGATATAATTTCAAGACTATGAGGTAAAAGAAAATGTACTACAGGGCAAGAGCAGAGTTCAGCTTTAATAATGTATAAATGTGGAGCAGGAAGTGTGAGACTGGAGGCTGAGGTAAGTTTGCTAGAGGTGATGTATTAGCTAACTCATAGGGAAGACGAAGAGTTAACCAGAAAAACAGAAGAGAGGATGGGTATATGAAGGCCATAGGTAATCTCTAAACTCCCTGACAATTTTGCAGGTAAGATGTCTTTTTCTGGCTGCACTGGGTAGATTTGCTCAGTTAATGAGATTTCATCGATAGGCCGTACGAGAAATAATAATACTAAAAATAACAAAAGTTTCCCCACTTGAGCACATTCTACACACCAGTTATGCTAAAGCTTCACATGCATTGTTTGTTTCATCCACACAAAAACTTCATGAGGCAAATATTATTATCCCCATTTTACAGATGTCAAAACAGGTAAGACAAGTTAAATAAATTGCCCAGAGTTACCTAGCTGGTTAGTGACAGGACTAGTTTGCAGAACAAGTCATTCTGATTCCAGGTCTCTTAACCACTGTGCTGAACTGCCTTACATTGTTCCTCCTTTAGTATAATGCAGTAGCTCTCAAAACAATGGGAACCTGGCAGCAACTCACCCCCTACCCAGCTGACTTTCCATGTCTTGAATTCAAACTCTCCAAAGGTAAGGACATGATGGGTTTAGAGAATGAGCTCTATCTTGGAGCCTCCTGCTATGGATTGATTTGACCGGCCCCCACCCACCCTCAGGGCCCCTGCCCCCAATTCATATGCTGAAGACCTAAGTCCCACTGTGACTATATCTGGAGACAGGGTCTTTAGGAAGTAATTCAGGTTAAAAGAGGTCAGAAGGAGACTTACAGATGACTACTGTCCTCACACGGTGGAATGAGAGCGATCTCTCCTCCTCTTGTTAGAAGGCCACAGTCCAATCAGATTAGGGCCCCACCCTTATGACCTGCAAGATAGTTACAGTACCAGGACACAGTTAGAGAGCACTAATTTGTAAAATCTGTCCCCCATCCCTGCACCAGCCCCACTCATAGTCTGTCCTGGTTGCCAGGCACTTGTTTGAAGTAAAACACTTGCAGGGTTCCAGGCAAGCACTTGTAACCTGCAAGCTAACTTCCACAGTAGAGCTGTAATGCCCTTTGGAATCAGAGAGGGCCTCCTGGAGGCCAAATAAATGAACTTCCAGCCAGTCCTGTAGCAGCTGTGCAGTGCTCTGATGGTGTTGTCTGAATTATGGGCACAAGGCTCAAGTCTGTTTGGATTTCCCTATGAAATTCTAGTATGAACTGCTTTGATTGTGTTTAACATAAAAAGCCAATTTACTTCAAGGAGGGAAAAGGCTAGGAAAAGATTTTCTGTTTGAGTTAAAGAATATCAGGGCATCAGTGAGAAGATTAGACTGATTGCAAAAGACTCTAAAGTCCTCGAATCAACTGCAGTGGAGCCCAGCCCTCTGAAGTTACAAACTCTGTGTTTGGTAGCACTTAGTAGAGCTGTGAACAGGTCCCTGAGGGATACAATAAGTCTTGGCAGAGAACAGAAAAGAGAGCTACAAAAAATTTCATTTAATGGCATGAGGATCGTCTATCTCTAAAGGCAGTCACAATCACTTAAAGAGGCATCAAAATCCCTACAATTCAAAGTGACTGAGTCCAAAAATAACTTAAAGTCGTCTCAGAAGCATAAAGAACTATGTCACAGGGGAATAATGGTTTTGATGCAAATGCTCAACGCGAGAAAGCTTAAAGAAGATGCTGAACGGCAGAAAGAATGTGGAAACTAAAGGAACAACAACAAAATGCTTGACAACTTCGACACACAATGGGAACTCATTGTAAATGATAGAGAGAGCAGTTAAAATCTCTGACTGAAACTTTCCTGAATATAAGTGTTCCGCATCTCATTAGAGATGATTACAATGATGATGGCAATTTGGAAACAGAGGGAAAAAAAGTGATTCAGAAGAATGAGACCAAGATAATCAGTCAGAAATGGATCTGAAGAAGCTTAAATACTTCTTTAAACAGACTTAAAAGAGAAAAAAAAGTGATATTTTAAAAGTTATGTGAAGCCAATCAAATGAGTAAAACAATTCAAATTAAAAGTCTCAAACTGAGAGAGCATCTTTACAGTGTGAAAATGCATATTTTGAACATGATATTCAAAAGCCTCAGCTGAGACTTCAAAAACTGTCTAAACTACATCATGAATATGAAACACAGCATCAATTAACGAGGGAATTTATAACTTAAAATGGAATAGAATACACAGAGGGGAAGGCAATGTGAAGAGGAAGGCAGAGATAGGAATGATGTGGCCACAAGCCAAAGAATGCTGGCAGCCTTCAGAAGCTGGAAGACACAAGGAAGGAATCCTCCCCTGGAGCCTCCAGAGGGTGTGAGTCCCTGCCAACTCTTTGATTTTAACCCAGAGAATTGATTTCTGACTTCTGACTTCCAGAACTGTGATGGAATAAATTTGTTGGTTAAAAAAAAAAGAGACGAAGAGAGTACAAACTTCCCAAAGTTTATGAAAACATCAGCATTACACATTGACACCTACAGTAAGATAGCCAAAATGTGGAGAAAGAATTGGAAAGCACCACTTCTTTCTATCACATAGGATTTTCTCCTATGACAAAAAACCTGAAGTTGCTTGGCAGCTCTGTTAACTGAAAGCTCAATGAGCTAAGGAAAGAAAATGATCAAAACAGGGAAAAGTGGGCAGAATCAGAGTTTAGAAGCCAGCCTTTGCCAAAAGACCCTTTTGCACCTGCTATTCCACTTGCAGCTCAGGGCAGCTGCCAGAGAGGGTCAGGGCATTCCCTGCATCCTCAGGTCCCCAGGGGAGGAGAGGGATATGAGGGCACAGGGATCCAGGGTGATGTGCAGGTTTGATTCAGCTGTAGAGCAGCCAACTCCCGCATGTCCATACGCACAGCAGAAGATCTGATGTGTTTTCCTCTCTTTAAAGAAATTTTGATTGATATTTTTCTAGTGTAACTGCTGCCCTTTAACTGATGATGCATTTTCCCTTATTAAAGTTTTATAGCTCCTAAGAGAGTAGTTCCAGAATACAGATGGCTGAAATATAACTCTTACTAATACATTATTTTCATTTCTTTGGACCTCCCAGAATTCAATTGTGTAAGTACTGTATTTTAAATGAATAAATTAGTCCATGACTATTTCAGCCATAATTGAAGCTTGACATGATCAGTTGGAGATATTTGAAACATTAGTCTACTTCTATACACTATCAAGTATACTAAGAAATCTGTACAAATAACCTAATATTTACTTTAGTAATTGATGATTGGTTTTGAAAATAACAGAAAACATGCATGAAAATACCAAAACAACAACAAACCCCTGGCAAAACTTATTAGTGTTTTTATTCTTCATTCTCTTTAGGAATTTTTCTCATTTTTTGGATATACTTAATCTTTTGTAGATGAGTCCAATATAATTTAGTTGAGTTCCTTCCATAGCCCCAGTTAAACCTACTATTAAGATTTTTATTGGTTTAATAATAATTTTATAGATTATCATAGGGAAAGTTGACTTTTTTTAATGATGCCTCATATCCACAGAAAAACATACATGAATATTTAATTAAACTCTCTTTTAAATATTCAGTAGAGTTTCCTTCTTTCACATGCTGCACATTTATTTGGTTTTTAGGCAATTTAACCTGCCAATAATTATGCAAATATAATATATTAAGGTGTTATTCTTTGTTTCCTTCATTTTTTCCCTCCTTTCTTTCCTACAATTAGCCTCTTTGTATAACCTCTGAGAGAATGGTAAAACAGGAAGATAACAGAAATTTGTTCCATATGTTCTAGCTTTTTATTTTGAAAAGCTTAAACCTTGGAGGAGAGAGAGAATTTGCAGACTGAATGAAATACCTTTGGGAGAAAGATGACAAGAACAGTATGTTCCCCTTCACCTGTCACCACGTCAAACACAAAGACACATGGCCATGCCCCAACCAGACTACTCTAGATTTGGAAAAGGGAGAAGAGAGAGGTAGGGACAGAGTCTTTAAAGGAGTGGCTATAGGGCAGATCTAGGCAGAAAGACCAGGATCAGCCTTGAAGAAAGTTTTCAGTGCTCTAAATATGGCTGTGAAGCAGCAGCAAGCTGAGAGGACTTGAGGATGCATGACAAGCAAGGCAATGTCCGTTGCAGAGGATAAGCAGAAGGGCAGGGCCCCCATCCTGACAAAGCCTTGCCACGCTGCAGGGCCCCCAGTACCTTGACAGTACCAGGGTTATAACACAAGAAGCAAGCACTCTTCTGTCTTCCAAAAAACCCTTGTGTCAAATACACACACACACACACACACACATAAACATTAATAACCATTTTGTTATATTGATGATATGTTTCCTCATTATGCCCCACATCATTTTGTTGACTTATTAAAAATTAGGGCACACCACATCCCTCACTTTGTCATTTCAGGTGAGAAATAATACATTGACACTTCAGTTGCTGCTCTTTATTTCTACTGAATTCTGTGAGCTACTCAAAATGTATAGAGCTATGCATATTATCTCAGAATTTGCCATTTATTTGTTCCATATTTTACTAAATTTGGCATGTATTTTTCAAAGGCTGATATTTAGGAACAAGGTTATTTGTGGCTTAGATTTTTTAAATTTTTGTGAACTTTTTAATGTCACATATAACACACATACATAAACATGAATAAACCAGAGTTACACAGTGATCTGTGATATGAGTACAAAGTGATCTTCCAGTTACAGCGCCTTAGTCAAGAGAAGGAGTATTAACAGCAAGTTCTCCTCAACCTCCTCACTCCTCGAACAGCTGGAAAGCTTAACCACAAATAAGGTTTGGGTTTATGGGTATAAAAACAACAATATGGCTGTTTCCAATTCTTTCTTCTTACTCCTTTCAAAATAACATTATTTCCACACACTAAACGTACCCTCTTTGTGCACAGTTCTGAGAGTTTTCATAAACATAATCAGTGTGCACCTACCTCTATAAGGAAAATATAGGGCAGATGTCTCACCCCAAAATGAACTTATTTATCCATTTGAAATCAACAAATATAACATTGCCAACCCCTGGCAGCTACTTATTTGTTCTCTGGGCAGATAGTATTGCCTTGTAATAATTCATATAAATGGAATCAAAGAGTATATAGTCATTTAAGTCCGTCTACTTTCATGTATTATAATGCAACTGAGACTAACCCTTAGAAAAATGCCATACTTGCTTTACAGCTCTAGTGCTGCCTGTTCAGCAACATTTTTTTCCAAACACAGCCTGCCAGTGCTGCTTATTTACAAGAAATAAATCATTTTTAATGTTGGGAAGAGACATATAAAGTTTATTAAAATACAGCTTGCCAATCACTACGTGAGTATAAATGAAGATTAATGGTTGCAACAATAAGGGGGCATAGAGAGCTATGCATGTGACACCCTGGAGATGACTTACTTTTCTTGGCATGGAATTTATAACTTCTGTATCACTGGATATATTTCAGCTGAATCATTAAGATGCTCTTTGCAGTAAGAAATAAGGGGAAAGACAGTTTAGGCAAAAGAAACTGAGAATAAAGGTATGGCCATGTGGAAACATGTGGTACATTTTGATGTCACAGTGCAATACAGTGTAATTACAGAAAACGATGTGCATCAATCTCAATTTCCTAATCCAAATACAAGACCCCCCCATCATCTGATATTCTGCAGTCTAGATATAATAACACTGAGTTACGTCATGCTAAGCAAGTGTAACTGGAATAGATTATACTGTCTTCAAAAAAAATGCTAGACATATTTTTGAGAATATGATTAATTAGTGAGTATTTCATTGACCAGATAGACAATTAGAGCCAAATGGCTACAACTGTATATCAACTTAGGTTGTATCTTTTGTTTTTTAAATATTTGAGGGGAAAAATGAAAGGACAAAGCAGTTTTTAAAAGTAGGTTATTTTGGCACCTTCATGTATCAAAGCCACGTCTATCAGCTGGGGGTGCAGAAGCTACTCTGTCTTCTGAGACCAATAATGAGCCTAACTCGCTCATGAACCTAGTGAATAACTATATCCATTCAGACTCTTGACCTAGCTTTCCTCGTCAGCATAACTCATACTTTTACTGGATTCAGTTTAATCAAGCAAGTACTTTTTGAGTGTCAACAGTGTCTGTTACTGAGCCATCTTCTGCAAACATGTTGATCCAGACAATCTTTACCTTCAAGGACTTCACAATTTGGTGAGGTAGGCAGTTAGGGAAGTGGGGAACTTCCATATGATGGGTAAATGTCCATCAACAGTTGAAAGGATAAAGAAGATGTGGTGTATATATATATACACAATGGAATATTACTCAGACATAAAAAAGAATGAAATAATGTCATTTGCAGCAACATGGATGGACCGAGATTACCATATTAAGTCAGACAGAGAAAGACTAATACCATATGATATCACTTATATGTGGAATCTAAAAAAGTGATACAAATGAACTTATTTACAAAACAGAAATAGACTCACAAACATAGAAAACAAACTTACGGTTACCAAAGGGGATAGCGGGGAGTGGGGAGATAAATTAGGAGTTTGGGATTAACATGTACACACTACTACATGTAAAGTAGATAAAGGACCTACTGTACGGCACAGGGAACTATATTCAATATCTTCTAATAACCTAGAATGTAAAAGAATCTGAAAAAGAAAACATATATATGTGTGTGTGTGTGTGTATATATATATATATATATATATATATGTATCTCTTTGTTGTATACCTGAAACTAACACATTATAAATTAACTATACACCAATTTAAAAAAATACTTACAAAAAAAAAAAAAGAGCTGTGAGAATGTTAAGTACATGGAGCTATAGGAATCCTCTGTCTGTCAAGAAAACATTGGAAAAAGTGATGTCTCAGCTGAAAGCCAAGCCTGAGTAGGTGATAGTCAGGTAAAAGATAAGGAACAGAAAGCCTTCAGGCCAGGGATCTATCATATGAAAGAAATGAATAAGAGCCTGGTCACATCAGAGAATTGTGAGCTGTTGTGTGAGAGTGGAGGTGTGCATTCTTGTGGAAGAAGAGGCTAAGTGAGGATGGAGGGGGGCCACTCCGAAGACTCTTGTAGCTTATCTTTTGAACATGGGGCCTCATGCAAAGGATGGGGATGAATTGATAGATTTACATAGACATGTGGGCAAAAATGAAAACAAAATAGTTATTGTCCATAAACTAGGTGAGAAGTGATGGCTATCTGCCCATGTAGCATCAGGAGGGAAGGAAGAAAATGAATGGAATTGAGGGAAGTTAAAGGAGCAGACAGGTCTGGGGGACTGCCTAGCTGTGGGAGGTGCAGTGGAGGGAAGTGAGGATGACCTGCAGGCTTTCAGCTGAGAGGAAATGGAATTATTCCTGAGACAGAAAATCATGGAAAAGAATTCTGAAAAGTAAGGGTGTGGATGGTGCAGATACGCAGAGTTGGCATCCTGGGATGTGGAGACCACAGGCTAGCTATTCAATCGGCATTTGGTTTTACGGGCATGGAGTCAGGAGAGAGATTCTGTTGAGGGAACTCTGGAAACGTCATCATACAGTGGTTACTGGTGCCACGTGTTTGAAAAGTGTCTCAGGCTGCTCTTTTCATTTCCGAAATGTTGTGAAAGCTGCAGGGAAAGAGGAATGTTGCTGCTACACTAACCGTCTACTCCCTCCTCCTACCTTTCCTCACTGAGACGTAAGGCGGCAGGAGCATCTTCTGAGAAGCACCCTCTTCGTGGACAATCCAACAGGAACCAATAGAGGTTGAAGAATCTGTCTGCAGGGATAATCAGGGACGGTGCTCCTGCCAACTGAACCATACCTGGCTTCCTCTACTGAAAGTACATCTCTGAAGTTTCTAAAACTACCAAGTCTTCCCCCAAAACAATTACACTAAGAGAAGAGCGCGGAGCCACTCTACCGGTGAGCGCTGGCGCTAGGTGCAAGCGGCCGGCGGGATGCGGGAACTGGAAACGCCGCGAGAGGGAGCGGGCGCGACGGCGCAGCTTTTGGACCCGCCGGTCGGGGTCGCAGACAGGAGGGGCAGCGCACAGGCTGACATCGCTGTTCAAGAAGAGGGCTGGCTGAGACATGAGCGAAGACCCGTGGCCAAACTTAACTTGTAGCAGGAACAGACGGGAAGCCCGGGACGGCCCCATCCTTCCCGTCCCCGCGGCTTGAACTCCCTGAGGTCTTTGGAGCCAGGACACCGGCTGGTGCTCCTAGCCACGAGGAAGGTCAGAGAGGTAGGGGGATGCCGCTGGGTGTGGAGGTGGGAGGCTCTATCTGTCAGAAGGTAAGCGGAGTGTAGCTGAGCATCTTAATGTACGGCTGGAGCTTGTGACTGACCCTGACCGACGGCCACCCTGTCTCGCTCCGGCCTTTGCAGTGGTCACTTTTCTTCCAGTGGTTTTAGTTTTCCTTCGCGTACTGGCAGTTGTCTTCTCCCCGAGGAGAGGGAGGTCTTGTATTTTTGCTGCTGATGTCCTGCTCCTTAAAATTCCCTCACTAATCTGTATGTAACTTCTAGAGCCTGCCAGGCATTCTAGCGGCAAGGAAATTCTAATTAGCAAAAAGGATAATCAGACACTGATTCTGTTCCAATTCCTTTTGCTACTGTAAATTAGATCTCTTTTGAGGGAAGACCCTCCCGCCCCCAACTC
This sequence comes from Neophocaena asiaeorientalis asiaeorientalis, assembly GCF_003031525.2. Classification (NCBI taxonomy): domain Eukaryota; kingdom Metazoa; phylum Chordata; class Mammalia; order Artiodactyla; family Phocoenidae; genus Neophocaena; species Neophocaena asiaeorientalis. Next base: position 4,561,733 of record NW_020175410.1, read on the forward strand.
CTTTAATCTAGGCAAAGAAAACATAGCTAATACACAGTGCAATTAAAACAAGGACAGTGTTCATTAGTCGTTCCTAGTTATTGCTCATTATTCGTATAGACAGGAATATCAAAGTAAAAGAGTCGACAGATTCAAAACATTAGGAAGTCACAGGGATGAATGTGGCCATCAGTTAGAGATTCTTGGACCCCTCTCTATTTAGATAGTCATTGAGTTATTGAGCCTCACTTTATACATCAAGAAATTAATTATCTGAACTATTAAATAACTTGCCCAAAGACATACAGCTTTTAAAATCAGATTCCAATTTTGAATCAAAGTTGGTCTAATCCAGTAATGTTTATTCTTTTTTTCATATCACGAAATTCACATGTGTGCACAAAATTTAATTTCCTGATACCTAAAGTATCAGGAAATCCAGGAGTTTAAGTAAGTACACTAAAGCCTTTGGTTTTTCTTTTAATGTTCTAAGCATTATTTGAGGTCTGAAAGGGCTGCTAATAGATGAATCATTCATGAAGAAAAGCTGCTGAAAATTTCAAAAATGTTGACAGTAATTTTCATGTGCAGTATTCATAAAAGTTTGAGAATCTTCTACAGATTGACTTCAAAATTTGTCATCCCAATTTTATACAAACAAATCTTCAAGAGGTTTTACTTTACTTCACCTAATATCAAATGAAATGCATTGACATTTTTGAGGCAATTCATTTTTTAAAAATCATGGCTTAAAGTATTATAACAATTTTGCCAATAAAATTTCAAAATTGAGTCATGGAAAAAACAAGAGACCTAATTTTTGATCAAAATATTTCTGAGAGATTTTTATTTCAGAGAAAAATAAACACAAGCCAAGAACACACATGATATACAAATTTACTTTCCCTCCTAAAGCAAGTTTTTTTAGAAAACAATATGGAAATTTCTTTAAAAATGAAACACAGGCTTATAATATGACCCAGCAACTCCATTCCTAGAACTCTATCCAAAATAACGAGCATACGTGTACACCCAAAGACTTACACTCAAATGTTAATGGCAGCATTATTCACAATGACCAAAAAGTGGAAACAACCCAAAATGTCCATCAACTGAAGAATGTATAAACAAAATATAGTATATCCATACAACAGAACATTGCCAATAAAAAGGAATAAGGATTGGAGCAGCTAAAGCCCAAGGGGTGCAAAGACTTAGCCGAGGTCACACAGAGGGTTAGCAATGGGACAAGATTTGAAGTATCTTGCTTTGCAGTCAAGGGTCTGTTTATGACATCATGCTGCCCTCTAGGAGAATGTGACTTATAAGCAAATAGGAAATGTTTTAGGATGTCAGAAACCTGGATGTGGGTGAAAGGCCAAGGATAGTTTCAAGGAGGGCATGGAATGATGTGAAATGGGATTTAAATGGGTGGAGAGCAGAGGGCAATGTAGCTCGAGGGGGATGCCCTATACCTGCCCAGAATGTGCCAAACCTGGCATTTCAGTATCAGGAAAAGAAGTAAGCAGATTCTTGTGGTGAAAAATTGCTACAGCAGTAAAATTAAATCCCCTTTCTGGAAGAAATGGAAACCTTTGTAAGAGATGAGAAATCTAAACCTTTGTGCCCTAGCTTAACTGATTTAAGAAACCAACAGCTCCTTGCAAGGTTGAAGAGAAGAGGAAAATACTTGGCTTGCCTCCCCACTTAAAGAAAGAGTATTTCCTGCTGGCAGCTACAAACATTTATAAAGCACCCTGAGGGGTTCATCCCCAGTAGGGCAGCAAGGGCAGATACAGTCCCCCAAAGCCGGGAGGGGCCAGGTTCAGCTTCCCCCAGAGCCTTACCTATTCACCAATGGCTGACAGGACCACAACAGACCTGAGTCACCCTTGCTAATCATGTTCAGTTCATTGGCCCATAACAAATCTCCCTCAGCTGGAATGGGATGCAGCCTCTAAAACAATTGCACAGGGAACTCCACTCAGTACTCTGTAATGGCCTGTATGGGAAAAGAACCTAAAAAAGATTGGATATATGTGTATGTATAACTGATTCACTTTGCTGTACACCTAAAACTAACACAACATTGTAAATCAACTATACTCCAATAAAAATTAAAAACAACAACAACAACAATGCAGGCAAAGACAGCAGCTAATATGGAGAAGCATTTATACAATGAGTTTGGATGAAAACTATAGAACCCAACAGCAAAGTAAAATATACATAAGGAGGAATTAAGATTGGAAAGAAAAACGAACACCATTGTGTCCAGTTGGTAAGATTATGAGTGCTTTTATAAATCTTTTAAAATAATCTTCATTATAATTACATGTGATTTAAATAACAAATGCATTTTATAATACTTTAAAAAATAAATAAGGGTAAGAAAAAGGAATAAGGTACTAATAAAGCTACAATACAGATAAACTCAAAAAGTGAAAGAAACCAGTCACAAAAGAACATATATGATCCATTTATGTGGAATATCCAAAAAAAACAAATATGTAGAGACAGAAAGATTAGTTGTTGCTTGAGATTGAAGATGGAGAAAGACTATAAATTGGCATGAGGTTTATCTTTAGAGTGACAGAAATGTTCTAAAATTAGATTGTTGTAATGTTTGTACAGACCTGTAAATATGTTAGTATTCACTGAATTATACACAGGTCAGTTCTTTGTTATGTAAATTACATCTCAATAAAGCTATTTTTTAAAATGACTTTACAACTTGTAAAAATATGGCTTATTTCAAATTGGACTAGAGTGGGTGTTTGGGACAGTTGGACAAAAATGAAATATCTGACATCTATTAGATTGTTTTGTAAATCTAACCATTTCATAAATAATGGAATTAGTGCTCCAATATTACCAAGCATTCCTTCTAGAGTTAAAGAATTTAACTAATTATATATTACAAGTTAGAATTTTGAGGATCAAAATGCTTTGAGATTTAGAAAAGGATGACAACATAAATCATATAAACAAAAACAGAAATGTCACATAGCTCTACCACCAGCTACAATGTTTTATTTAAGGCTTCCAGAAGAACCTAAATAACATTTAAGTATAATCATGACACTAGCCAGACATTTCAATTATAAAGGTATTGTATAATATATACTTCAGATGCAAACATTATTGCTTACGTATATGGATGGCTGTTGAAAGGGAAAATATACACCTTTTCCAACTCCATTCAAAGGAATTTTAGTATTCCAATCTTATTTTTAAACCACATTGTGAAAGATAGTAAGTTGAAACAAGTTCATTTTTGTATGAAAATTATGATTTTTAAAAGTTGTTTTTATCTTCGTGCACCAGAAACTAGCATAGTATTGTAGGTCAATTATACTTCAAACAAACAAACAAACAAACACACAGACTCTTAGAAAAAGAGATTAGATTTGTGGTTACTGGAGGTGGGGGTGGGGGGATTAGGAATTGGATGAACGTAGTCAAAAATACAAACTTCCAGGAACTTTCCTGGCGGTCCAGTGGTTAAGACTCCATGCTCCCAATACAGGGGGCACAGGTTCGATCCCTGGTTGGGGAATGAAGATCCCACATGCTGCATGGCCAAAACTAATAAAATAAAAAAAACAAAAAAAACCCCAAATTTTCAGTTATAGAATACGTAAGTACTAAGTACTAGGGATGTAATGTACAACATGATAAATATAATTAACACTGCTATATGTTATGTATGGAAGTTACTAAGAGAGTAAATCCTAAGAGTTCTCAAAACAAGGAAAAAAAATTTTTTTCTTTTATTTTGTATCTATGTGAGATGAGGCACGTTCACTAAACTTATTATGATAATCATATCATGATGTATGTAAATCACATAACTATGCCATATACCTTAAACTTATTCAGTGCTGTATGTCAACTATATTTCAATAAAACTGGAAGAAAAATAATTTAAAAAGTTGTTTTTATTGTACAAAAATAACAAAATCTTTGAAAAGTAGTAATTCCTCAGTCTTCTGTAAAATATACTGATCTACAAGATAGAAAAACTGCTTAGGCAGTAAAACATGGTCACCGTGTTACAATCTATGTGATTTTGCATGGTTGATTGATATGTAATCAGGTTGTCACCTCTATATGAATTTATGTCAAAAGTAAGCTCAGTCAGGGGTTGAACCATTTCTACTCTGCTGAACATTTTCAAGAAACCTCCTTAAGGCCAATGACATTGAGATATGTTGAAATAAAGGGCTTTCTTTCTAGCCGATGAGTGAAAGATACATTCTTTTTATTTTATCTGATTTTATTTTACTTTTTAAATGTAAGAATAGTTGATTTACAATATTAGTTTCAGCTATGCACCAAGTGATTCAGTATTTGTATAGATTATACTCCATTTAAAGTTATTATAAAATAATGGCTATATTTCCCTGTGCTGAACAATATATCTTTGTTGCTTATTTATTTTATACATAGTAGTTTGTACCTCTTAATCCCCTGTTCCTGTTTTGTCCCTCTCCCCTTCCTTCTCCCCACTGGTAACCACTAGTTTGTTCTCTTTATCTGAGTCTGTTTCTGTTCTGCTATATTCATTTATTTTTTTTGATTCCACATATATTTAACAGTGATAACACAGTATGTTTTATTTTTTAAATTCCACATACATTTAAAAGTGATAACATACAGTATTTGTCTTTCTCATGACTTATTTCATGAGACTTATTTCACTTATGACATTTCACTAAGCATATTACCCTCTAGGTCACCCATGTTGTTGCAAATGGCAGAATTTCATTCTATTTTTTGGCTGAGTAATATTCAATTATATATATAATTATATATATATACATGCACCACATCTTCTTTATCCATTTATCTGTTGATGGACACTTAGGTCGCTTCCATATCTTGGCAATTGTAAATAATGCTGCTGTGACCATTGCGGTGAATGTACCTTTTCAAAGTAGTGTTTTTGTTTTCTTCAGATGTATACCCAGGAGTGGAATTGCTGGCTCATATTGTTGCTCTATTTTTAGTTTTTTGAGGAACCTCCATACTGTTTTCCATAGTGACTGCACCAATTTACATTCCCACCAACAGGATTCCCTTTTCTTCATATCCTTAGCAACACCTGTTATTTGCAGACTTTTTGATGATAGACATTCTGACAGGCGTGAGGTGATATCTCATTATGGGTTTGATTTGCATTTCTCTGATGATTAGTGATGTTGAGCATCTTTTCATGTGTCTTTTGCCCACCTGTATATTGTCTCTGGAAAAATTTTAATCGGATTATTTGGTCTTTTGATATTGAGTTATACGAGCTGTTTATATATTTTGCATATTAACCCCTCATCCATCATATCATTTGCAGATATTTTCTCCCATTCAGTAGGTTGTCTTTTCATTTTGCCAATGGTTTCCTTTGCTGTGCAAAAGCTTTTAAGTAGGTCCCATTTGTTTATTTTGCCTTTGTTTATTTTGCCTTAGGAGACAGATCCAAAAAAATATTACCATGATTTATGTTAAAGAGTGTTCGGCCTATGTTCTCTTTTAGGAGTTTTATGGTTTCAGATCTTACATTTAGGTCTCTAATCCACTTTGAATTTATTTTTGTATATGGTGTGAGAAAATGTACTAATTTCATTCTTTTACATGTACCCTCTGTTTCATTGATCTTTGTGTCTGTTTTTGTGCCAGTACCATGGTGTTTTGATGACTGTAGCTTTGTAGTATAGTCTAAGGTCAAAGAGGCATGATACCTCCAGCTTTGTTCTTTTTTCTCAAGATTGCTTTGGCTCATTCTTTTTATTTTTTTCTATTTTGACAAAGTATACATAACATAAATTTACCATTTTAACCATTTTAAGTGTACAGTTCAGTCGCAATAAGTATATTCACATTGGTCTGCAACCATCACCACCATCCACCTCCAGAACTTTTTCATCTTCCCAAACTGAAACTCTGTTCTCATTCAACAATAACTCCCCATTGTCCTCTTCCCCCAGTCCCTGGCATCCACCATTCTACTTTCTGTCTCTGTGAACTTGACTACTATAGGTACCTCATATAAGTGGAATCATACAGTATCTGTCCTTTTCTGATTGGTTTCTTTCACATATCTTCAAGCTTCATCCATATTTGTATCAGAATTTCCTTTTTAAAGCTGAATAATATTGCATTGTATCTATATACCACACTTTGCTTACCATTCATCCATAGTGGACAGTTGTGTTTCATCCATGTTTTAGCTGCTGTGAATAATGCTTCTATGAACATGGATGTAGAAAGATTCTTTTTTTTTTTTAAGATTTAATTTTATTTATTTTTGGCTGTGTTGGGTCTTCTTTGCTGTGCACGGGCTTTCTCTAGTTGTGGCAAGCAGGGGCTACTCTTTGTTGCATTGTGTGGGCCTCTCCTTGCAGTGGCTTCTCTTGTTGCAGAGCACAGGGTCTAGGCATGTGGGCTTCAGTAGTTGCAGCACATGGGCTCAGTAGTTGTGGCTCGTGGGCTCTAGAGCGCAGGCTCAGTAGTTGTGGCGCACAGGCTTAGTTGCTCTGTGGCATGTGGGATCTTCCCGGACTAGGGATCAAACCCGTGTCCCCTTCATTGGCAGGCAGATTCCCATCCACTGCACCACCAGGGAAGTCCCAAAAGATTGATTCTTAAAACAAGCATTCATGCCAAGCATGCAGCTCCCCTCTCTCAGCTTATTTACATTATTTCATAGAGACATGCCACAATAAACATTATAAAATTCACAGTTAATGGATGCTTTCAGTGAATTTTCTTTAATATATCAAGTGTCTAGCTGACTCCTCATTAAGAAAAAGGAATTTACTACTGTTGGGGGCAAAATGTCTGTCCCATTTAGTGTCTCTGTCTGGGAGCAATGGCCTCCTGAATGTAAACTCAGTGCCAAAGCCAAAACATTAATTTGTGAAGCTCAAGAACTGATTTGATGACACTGTTCTCTTCCCCAATGCCATTTCTATCAAACCTCCTCTCCCCCTGCCTAAAAAAAAAAAAAAAAAAAAAAAAAAAATATAA
>NW_020175410.1:4568796-4611822 GCF_003031525.2 Neophocaena asiaeorientalis asiaeorientalis
AAAAAAAAAAAAAAAAAAAAAAGATATATCCAGGTGAGACCCAGACTCTCTCATTTAGTAAAATATATACGGGCCAAGGAATTCATATATTATATAAACGTGTGTTTCTCAGTAAGGTTACTCCAAATTACCCTGAGCACTGTAAGAGGATAACACTGAGAAATGATGAACCGTTCTATAATAACACAAGGACAAGTACAGTTATGTGGTATTGCACCTTGGTTTTATTATCTGTAAACTATTATGTATACTCATGGTAGCTACCCTATGCCAGACACTACCTAAATGCTCTCTCTCCAGACCCCTCCTCCTCCACACCACCCCCACCCCACACATACATACACTATTGTTTCCTTTTTTTAAAACAGCCAGTCTTATGAATCCATTTCTTTTTTTTTTTATTTTACTTATTATTTATTTATTTAATCTATTTTTTGCTGCATCGGGTCCTGCTGTGGCACGCAGGATCTTTGTTGAGGCGTGCGGGATCTTTCGTTGCGGCAGGTGGGCTTCTCTCTAGTTGTGGCACCTGGGCTCCAGGGCACATGGGCTCTGTAATTTGCAGCACACAGGCTCTGTAATTTGCAGCACACAGGCTCTGTAGTTGAGGCGCTCAAGCTCAGTAGTTGTGGCGAGCAGGCTTAGTTGCCCTGCAGCATGTGGGATATTAGTTCCCTGACCAGGGATCGAACCGTGTCCCCTTCATTGTAAGGTGGATTCTTTACCACTGGACCACCAGGGAAATGCCATACACTATTGTTTCTTAAACTCTACGGGGTAGGTATTATTACCATCATTCCCATGGCACAAAAAAAAGAAGTTCAGAATGCCATCCAAGGTGACACAGTCAGTAAATAGGTAGCAAATCTAGGATTAGAACCCAGGTGCCCTAACCTCAGGATTTGTGCACTTAATCACTGTGTCTTTCTATCCCCTGAATTTGGGGGATTTACTCATATAAGTGCAGCATAATTTTGCAAATGAACCTGAGAAGAGCTGAGTTATTTCCTTTTTCAAGGAAATTATCCTTTGAAATTTTCTCCTGATTAGTGTTTCCTTTCACTCAAGTTATACTGTACTTGGCTTCATTTTATATTCCACACAGACATTCTGTATTATTTCTCTCTCAGTGGTATTTACTGCATTTTACACGTACCACTGGTATTTATAATTACAGTACCATGCCTCCATTCTTTATCCTGCTTTTCAAAAATTAAAGTTTTAAAAATTTGAACATTATACCAAATTTTGATGAATCTCACTACATAATGTATGTTAAAACATTATTTTTATTACTTTTTGTTTTTCCCACAGTCCTGTAACTAATTTTTATTCAGTATATTCTTGCAGACTCAAGCCAGTTTAGATGAATTTACTACTGAGATCTGAAAAACAATTAAGTTGTTTTCAGGTTTTTTTTCCATCTTAACTCACTTACATGGAGGAAAATCTGTTCTCTGTTACAAGTCTATTGTAAACTCATAAACTGGTATTCATCAACCAAAACTGAAGGGGAAAATGAGACATATTATACTTTACATTGTATGCTCAGTGTTTGCTGGAAGTTAGGCAAGTGATGTTGTCCTCCAGGAAAGTATAAAAGTTGATTGCATTTCTACAGATATTGCTGGACAATAAATTTACAAAAAAGCCTGATGTTATTTAATCCTGATTATAACCATTACTTTATTTCTGGTGATTTCACAAATAGACTGAGAAAATTTGATGTTTATTTTTCTGTCCCAGTTTTATTAGGGCTTTGATAAGCTGAAACAAAAGATGGAGGCTAAAAAATCTCTGGGTTTTCAACCTGCTCACATTAAATTGTTCTTCCACGATTAGGCTTTAAGATGAAACTCATCTTCCACACCCACCAAAAACTTATGTTTCAGTTTTTTCCTGGAAGATTGGACACCTTTTCTGCATCTAAAAGGGGGCTAAACACAAGTTTTGCACAGCACAAAGAAATTTTTTCCAAGATGGACTAATACTCATACGTTTGGAAACAGTTTTTAAACTTTTAAATGGTAATTTATTTCAAACAAACTATAAACAATTTTTAAAAGAACTTTTTTTATACATTTGGGCACCTGCTGCCTTTATCACCATACATAGTCCATGCTTTAATCGTCCAAATCTATAAATGGAACTGTGGCCTGAACCCTGATGCTCACCAGGACTCCAGGACTACCATCTGTTGAACAGTGTCTTCTTTCCCCTCAGGTACAGGCTCTAAGGGTGAAGTCTCAGGTGATGGATAAAAGGACTCAAGAACTGAGAATACCAGAGAAAAACTAGAAGAGTGAGGTTTCGTTTAAAGATGTAAAAAGATGAAGAATCGGTTAAGAAGAAGAAGAAGAAAAGGCCCCTTCCCTCTGCAGAGGCAACCACACATCTGAAGACAACTGTGGATTGGAAACCATCCCCAGGGCAACCCTGGGAGTCATGTAACCATGTGTTGAAAACTCCTGAGTCACTGGGTCACCACTGGACAACGAGAGAGCTCTGGGAACCATCAGCAAATACATGATGACTGTGTCCACGTATTTGGAAAATGTCTAAACGCCCTCCAGTTCACTTCTGAAAAACCTGCCATATAGATAGAGGAAAAGAGCTACTACTGTCGCAGCAGTAATCTCTACTTCCTCCTTCCATCGTTCACACTGAGGCCGAAAGTAGCAGGTGCAACTTCTGAGAAGCACCTGTGGAGGCAAATGAGCAACCCTGATTACCAGGTGAAGAGTCCATCTGCAGGTATGATCAGGGGCCCTCTCCCTGCCAACAGAACCTTGCAAGCCTCCTTTTATTGGAGGTCCATCAGAACAGTTTCTAGGAATACCAAGTTTTCCTAAAGCATTTGTTAGAACAGCGAGACGCGGGATGCCCTTACATCCTGGGAGGCTTCCCCGAGAATGTGCGACTGCTGTTGACAACCAGGGTGGTGAAGCCACAGCCAGAACACGCAGGGCGCACGGCGGTCTCGGGGACAGTTGGGCGCGGCTTTCCGGCGGGTGGGCGGGGTTTGGGAAGGAGGAGCCACCAGGCTCGCTGGGTTATCCCTGGAAAAGACCAGCGCGCCCCACAACAGGGACGCGCGGCAACCCTGAAAGGCGAGCAGGAACGGACTGAGTTCTGTGATAGGAGGACAGAGAGGCTGCTGTGGCATCCTCCTGCCTGCACCCTTGGCCAGGGATCAGCGACGCCTTCGTCCCACCTGCGGCAGTAGCGATGCTTGACGGAGTCCGGGTGCTGACGCTGGCATTGATGCTCCTGGCCGCCGGGAAAGGTCGGCCAGGTAGGGCGCTGGCGTTAAGGCAGCGCAGGGGCGCCACCTGGGCCTTTGGAGGAAGGACGCTAACTTCCCGGATGACACGTGGAGCGTGCCTGTGCATCTTTATGGCCGCATCTAATACTTGTCCCATACCAACCTCCTCCCTGTCCTACCGCCTTCTTTGAAATGGTCACTTTACAGCCTTGGCACTCTTCAGTTTTCCTTTGTGCACAGGCGACTGCTGCCTCCTATTTTTCTGCTCTTAAGACCCTCAGTCACTTTTTTGTTTCATTGTTTCCTGCTGATATCCGCTCCTTAAAGATCCCTTTATTACCATAAGAAACTTTTGCTGGATCTTCCAGGCATCCTAGCGACAACTGGATCTGAAATATCCGAAAGGAGTTCAGTTCCAAACTGCACGATTTCTGCACCACTCCCTCCCGACCCCCGGAAATAATAAATTGATTAGCATTTTACCCCTACAATAATTCATTAAGTTTTGTGTATGATATCTTAAGTTTTGTGTATATCTCTTAGAATCAGTTTTGCTACTGTAAAAGAGATCTCTGAGGAGCGAGTAGCTCCCCTCCCACTTCAATCCACGACGAAGAACACATGGTTGAAAACGCTGTGAAGTTAAAACAATATTCCTTAGCCCTTCCTGATTGTTTTGTGTTCACACGCATAGGAACATTAAATGAAAGGTGACTTGCTCTTATAAGTTTCCTTATGTTTTTCAGAAATAAATCTGATCTGTGTAAAACTACCCACAGCTTTAAAAAAGAGATTGTGTGCAACATTTATAAGTGTTCAGGATATAATTTTATCATCTTGTTGATCTTAATCTAGTTTGCTAAGGTAAGTTTGCTCTGTAAAAGAGGAAGGGAGAGCATCACTCACCCTTAAAACTGTACAAAGAATATTAGAACACAATTATTTCCTAAAATGATAGACCTCAACAAGCTAGCATTGATCTGTGCCATCTTTGGTTGCTTACACATTAACTAGATCTTCATGAAGAACTTTTCAAAACATACATGTAATAATATATAATATGTACTTACAACACTTAGACGATATGTTTCCAGAAAAATGACCAATATTTATAAAGGAATTTACTTCAGTGTTTACTACAGATCACATAACGACTTCTTGCCCTATATAATCTCTCTACTAAAGCCTTGTAATCTCTCTAATAAAGGTGAATATTAACCACTGCCATGTTCTAAGCTCCTATTGTGGTAAAGTTGATAATAAAGTTTATGCTAAACTTCTTTATGTTAATGTAGTAGAGATAAAAGTGGAGACAAATGGAGCATACTAGATTTTTTCAAATAGCTTTATTAAGATATAGTTCATATATCATACAAATCATTCATTTACAGTGTACAGTGGTTTCTTACAGGCCACAGTGATCTATGGGTTTATGTATATTCAAAAATATGTGCAACCATTACTATAGTCAATATTAGAACATTTTTATCACCTTGAAAAGAAACACCATACTCTAGCTATCCTCCCCTTATACCCTCCTTCAACTATAAGCAATCACTAATCTACTTTCTGCTCTACAGATTTACCTATTCAGGATATTTTATCTAAATGGAATCACATGACAAATTGTCTTTTGTGACTGACTTCTTTCATTTAGCATAATGTTTTCAAGGTTCCTCATGTTCTAACACGTATCAGTACTTCCTCTCTTTTTGTGATGGAATAATATTCCATTATAAGTACATACCACGTTTTGTATATAAATCGATCAGTTGGTGAACATTTGGATTGTTTTTACCTTATGGCTATTGTAAATAATGCTGCTGTAAACATCTGGGTATAAGTTTTTGTATGGACACATTTTCATTTCTTTTAGAAATATACCTAGGAGTGGAGTTATTGGATCATAGGGTAACTCTGTGTTTAACCATTTCAGGAATAGCCAGACTGTTTTCCAAAGTGGCTGCACTCCTGCAGCAGTGTACGAGGGTTTTAATTTATCCACAGCCTCGTCAGTGCTTGTTATTATCTGAAAAAAAGTTTTTTTATCTGAAATTTTGATTCTAGCCATTCTAGTGGGTGTGAAGTGACATCTCATTGTGGTTTGATTTGCATTTCTCTGGCGGTCAATGATGTCAGCAATTTTTCATGTGTTTATTGAACATTTACATATCTTCTTTGGAGAAATACCTATGCAAATACCTTGCCAATTTTTTAATCGGGTCATTGGCCTTTTTGTTATTGAGTTGTATGTGTTATTTGTATAGTCTAAATACAATTATCTTAGCAGACATGTGGATTTGCAGTTATTTTCTCCCATTCTGTGGGTTGTCTTTTCACTTCCTTGGTAATGTCCTTTGAAGCATGGAAGTTGCTAATTTTGATGAAGTCCAGTTTGCCTATCTTTTGTTGCTTGTGCTTTGCTGTCATATCTTGAACTCCATTGCCAAATCTACAGTCATGAAGATTTACCCCAATATTTTTCCTAAGTCTTTTAGTTTTAGTTCTTGTATTTTGGTCTCCGATCCATTTTGAATTAACTTTGTATATGGTATAACCAAAGGGTCCAATTTCATTATTTTGCACGTGGATATCCAGTTTTGTTGAAAAGACTGTCGTTTCCCCATTGACTGATCTGGGCACCCGTCTCAAAAATCAGTTAAAAACCATAAGTACATGGGTTTATTTCTGGAGTGTCAATTTTATTCACCAATCTATGTCTCTCCTCATGCCACCACTAAACTTTCTTGATTACTGTAGCTCTATAGTAAATTTTGAAATGAGAAAATGTGAGTCCTCCTGTTTTGTTCTTCTTTTTCAAGATTAGTTTAGCTATTCTGGTCCCCTGAAATTCCATATGAATTTTACAATTAGTTTGTCATTCTTTACAAAAGAGTCAGCTAGTATTCTGTTAGGAGCTGTGATGAATCTGCATGTAAATCTGGGGAGTATTGCCAACTTAACAACATTAAATTTTCAGATCCACAAACATGGATGAATTTCCATTTAAATACTTAGGTCTTTAATTTCTTTCAACAATGTTTGTTATATTCAGAATATAAGTTTTGTGCTTTTGTAAATTTATCCCTAAGTATTTGTTCTTTTGAAACTATCATAAATGGAATTGTTTTCTTAATTTCCTTCCTAGTCTATTTACTGCACATGTTTAAGAATATAATTAAACACCCTAAGGCCCATAAAACTTTGGGCAACTCCCAGTTTCTTCATTTGTGAAATAGAAAAGGTAATAACCTTGCCGGCTTATTTTAACACAGCAAATGTAGAAAGCATCTACTATGTGTAGGCATTATTCTAAGCACTTTAAAATACATTACCCACATTAAATTTAATTCTCACAATACCCACAGGATAAGTATTATTATTACCCTATTTTACAAGTAAGAAAACGGAGTCACATATATGCTAGGCCATTTACCCAAAGTCACATACTATTAAGTAGCAGAGCCAGACTTTGAACACATGCAAGGTGGCTTCAGATTCTAACACCCTTAACTATTGGGCTATCTCTACTGCCCCTAGTGAATGAAATAGCATATGTTCACACAAAAATTTGTTCATTAAGGTCCACTTCAGCATTATTCATAATAAGCAAAAAGTGGAAACAACCCAAATGCCCATCAAATGATGAATGGGTAAACAAAATGTGTTATATCCAGTGGAATACTATTTGGCCGTAAGTAGGAATGAAGTACTGTAACATGGATGAAACTTGAAAACATAGTAAAGCCAGAGACAAAATGCCACATATTATATAATTGCTTTTATATAAAATGTCTAGAGTAGGTAAATCCATAGAGACAAAAAAATTAGTGTTTGCCAGTGGCTGGAGGTAGAGGGGAATGGGCAGGAGTGACTGCTAATGATACAGGTGTCTTTTTGGGGTGATGAAAATGTTCTAAAATTGATTGTGGTATACAACTTTGTGAATATGCAAAAAGAAAAAAAAAACACCCCATACTGAATTCTACATTTAGAAATGGTAAATTTTATGGTATGTGAATTTTAAAAAAAGAATAAAATCACATTTTGCATCTTGATTTTATATCCTAAAGCCTTGCTGAACTTGTTCACTAGTGTTAATATTTTGTGTTTTTAGTGGATTTCTTAGGATTTTTACATAAAAAATTAGGTCATCTGTGAATAAAGATAGTTTTACTTCTTTCTTTCCAATCTGGATATCTTTATTTATTTATATTGCCTAGTTGTCCTGGTTACAACCTCAAGTACAGTGTTGAATAGAAGTGGTGAGAGTGGATATCCTTGTCTTGTTCCTGATCTTATGAGAAAGCATCTAGTCTTTCTCCATCAGGTATGTTGTGGCTACGGGGTTTTTTGTAGATTTCCTTTATTGGGGTGAGCAAATGCCCTTCTTCTGTTCCTAGTTTTTTATCATAATGTGTTAGATTTTTTTCAAGTGATTTTTCTGTGTCTATTGAGAAGCACATATGGATTTTGTTTTTTATTCTGTTAATATGGTATATTACCTTAATTCATTTTTGGATGTTGAATCAACCTTGCATGCCTAGGATAAATCCTACTTGGTCATGGTTTATAAATCTTTGTCTGTATTTCTGGATTTGATTTGCTAGTATTTTGCTGAGGACTTTTGTGTCTATATTCAAAAGATACATTGGTTCATAGGCTTTTTTTCCTGCAATATCATTTTCTGGCTTTGGTATCAGGGTAATACTGGGCTGATAGAATGAGTCTGGAAGTATTCCATCTTTTTCTATTTTTTGGAAATGTTTGTGAAGAATTGGTATTATTCTTTAAATGTTAGGTAGAATTGAACATTGATGCCATCTAGACCTGGCCTTTTCTTTTTGGATGTTTCTTTTTTTTTTTTTTTTTACTGATTCAGTCTTTTCACATGATATAAATCTATTTGGATTGCTTACTTTTTCTTGAATCAGTTTTGTACTTTGTCTTTTTAGGAATTTCTCAATTTTATATAAGTTATCTAATGTACTGACATGCAACTGTAATAGTATTCCTTAATAAGATCTGTAGTAGTGTACCCTGTTTCATTTTGATTCTAGTAAATGAGTCTTCTCTCTTTTTTTCTCAGCAAACCTAGAAGTATGTCACCTTTGTTGATTTTTTTCAAAGAAGCAGCTTTTGGTTTCATTGATTTTTCTCTACTGTTTTTCTATTCTCAATTTCATTAACGTCTTCTTTAGTCTTTAAAATTTCTTACCTTCTTCCTTTAGATTTAGTATGTTCTTCTTTTTCCAGCCTTCAGGCGAAAGATTAGTTCATTATATTGGGATCTTTTTCTTTTTTAATATAGGCATATATATCTATAATTTTCCTCCAAACACTACTTTAGCAGCATCCTATAAATTTTGGTGCGTTGCATCTTTCTTTTAATCCTTTTCAATGTATTTTCTCATTTCTATTTTCATTTCTTTGACCTCTTGCTTTTCTAGGTTGTTTAATTTCCACGTATTTGTAAGTTTCTTAAATTTCTTTCTGCTACTGATTTATATATTCATTCTATTGCAGTCAGAGAACATACTTTGTATAATTTTTATCTTTTCAAATTTATTGAGGTTTGTCTTATGGTCTAATGTATTGTCCATCCTGGAAAATGTTCCATGTGCACTCCAGAAGAATTTATATTCTGCTGTTGTTGGGTAGAGTGTTCTATAGATGTCCATTAAGTCAAGTTGGTTTACAGTGTGTTGTTCTGGCTCTGTTTCCTTGATGATTTTCTGCCCATTTTTCTATTCATGTTGAAAGTGGAGTATTGAAGTCCCCAACTATTACTCTTGAAGTATGTATTTTTTTTCCCTTTGTTTCTCTCAGATTTTGCTTCATGTATTTTTGTGCTGTGTTATTAGGTGTATATCTTCCTCATGGATTGAAACTTTTATTGTTATAAAATGTCTCTCTTTGCCTCTAGTAACATTTTTTTTGTTTTAAGATATTTTTGTCTGATATTAGTACAGCCAGTGCAGTTTTCTTGTGGTTACTGTTTGCATAATGTTATTGTCCATCCTTTTACTTTCAGTCTATTTGTATTCTTTTCAAGAGCATTCATCCTTTAATATATAAAGGATGACAAAGTAAAGAGACTTAGCAAGTCCATCACTCTCTATTTGACCTTGCTTTTCAGCCTTTTGTGTTGTTGCAGAATGCATAATACAATTTTGAATATTAGAAGCTTAATGATTAACTTTTTATTTCTCACTGAATTTGGAGCTAAAAGGTGTTTTTTCTCTTTTCCACATCTTTGGGGAAGTTATACAATTTTTTAAAATTCACAGATATTTGAAATTCCCATAGAGCAATATACCAAAGGTTTTATAATTATAAACTCAGATATTATGAAGTGCCTGTCTTTAGGCATTAAGCGTATTCATCTCTTAAAAATACAATAATTTATTTAGTTTCTTAACATATTTGTCTGTCACCCAATTATGAATCTTAAAGCATACTAGTCTTAGCCAGTGTATTAACCAATGTATTAATCTAATACAGGTTACTTATACCTACAAACAAAACTAGAAAACTATTTGCATATTGTATCATTATGTATCTATTATTTATAACTTGACACGTTTTCCCAAAGTATCTGAAATGCAAATATTGCAGATTCTATTATATACTACCTAGCTTCTTTAAATCCTATTGAGAAAAAGACAGAATAAATAGAAATGTAAATGTTAATGTATATGTACTTTTGTTTTGAGGGAAAAAATTTTTATTGGACATCTGCTAGAAAGCTTTGCACATCATTCATGTCATGAAATTGACTGATGTGTGAAATGGGCTTGTAGAGTTATTCTTTTAGTACTTCAGGAGCTAGGCCCCCAGATTCCCAAATGGGAGCCCAAACCAGCCATAGTTAACTATATCCTCCCTTCTAGAGTTAAGGTTGTAATGAGATTTTTAAGAGTGTGGCTTATTCATTGCTAGTAAGATTTAAATTTTTCTACAGAGACCTTGAACATTTAATGAGTGACAAGTCGAGTTGGAGGGAAAAATTGTGAAATAAATGATACAAAATATGAGCTATTATTAATTATACAAATTAAGAATTTTCCTCTAAAATTAACATTAAATAAAAAAATTTAATTTCTGTTTAAATATTATACAGTTCTTAGTATTGTTGATGTCACACTGTGATTGCTTCTACATTTATGACATCTTTAGCTTTGGATTAGAAAACAGTTATTCAAAGCAGCAAAATCAGAGGAAATGTGAGAACTTCAGAAGTGCTTAGCAAGGAGAAATACTGCACAGAATAAAGATGGAGTTATTGACTTTTTTCCCAAGACAAAATTCTGTTGTAGGATAAGATCAGAGAAAATATCTCAATAATTTATACAAACCTCACTAGTAATCTCTTTTAAAACATTTTCCTTAGTTTCTAACAATGTGCAATCTTCTGATATTGACAGGGGGTTAGAATTATTTCAAAATTAAATGAAATGATAGCACATCCTCTGACTTCTACCCACATACATTTTATAAAATGTTCATCTAGTGTTGACAAATTGAGATTGTCAAAGTCACTAGAGCCTTTTGGGACATTTATAACTGGTGAAACTAGAGATAAAAGGAAGAAGAACCTTTTGTGGTCATTCCTAAAATCTTTTACTAAAAAAAATTCTTTAGGGAGATCTTTTATCTTGCAAAACAGTACCTTTTTTACAGTTTAATTGCTGTAACTACAAACAAAATAAAAAGCAAAAACCTATAAAGACAATTTTATAAGCTACATTTGTGAGACTGACATGCAAATTATTATCTCTAGTTTATTGTGCTCCTTATTAATTTATTTGGAAACTGATTTTTGTTCGTAAACTGTGTAACTTAAAATTATGTAATAACCATTTGAGAGTTTTGTTCAGTTAGATAGATTTTTTTCCATAGTGAGGTACTTTAGTAATGATTAAATTTTTCTTTCCCATTTCTATTTCAAAGGTATTATCTTTACTATAGTGTTTTCCTTGAACAAATACAATATCTAATATTGGGAGATTTTCTGCCTATTGTGTCAATAAGACACTCCAGATAAGGACAGTTCCATGTGTTTCTTAATATTAGAGAGACAACAGCCTCAAACAGGAGCTATATTTCCAGGATAACTGTTTTTATTGCCTCCTCTTCTCTTCTCTCTTCTTGCTGGGAAGAGGTACTTTATGTTCTCTCTCTGCGGATTTGACAGAAAAAAGGTATCTTCCAGGCCAACTACTGCTCAGAAAATGACTTTCCTAAAAAGTCTACAAAACTAGCTCTTTCTCCATGTTTTTTTTCTTGTTTTTCCTTCAAAACTGTTCCCCTCTACCCCATTCATTTTCCTATGCTTAGAAATGAAAATGAACTTCACTACTTTTATATTTTAAAACAAGAAAAAATGTGAAAACTTTATATTTTTTCCTGCAGTAAAAAAATGCAGGAAACTTCACTAGGAGGGCATTTTACAAAAATTATATTAGCATTAAAAGTTTGGTTTAGTTTGTTGCATTCCAGGACCTGGCAGAGATGGGATTTGTGGGGGGCACATGGCTACTGTGGCAGAAAGCAGGTCATGGAGGGTCAGTAATTGCATTCAAATCTGGAGCATCACTCTCAAGAGGAGTCCTTGTAAGGCCTATGCCTTCTGATGGTAGGAATAAACAAATCCTGACTCAACAGCAATCAGCAATTTTGCCTGTCCAAATTAAACGAAAATAAAGTCCTTGAAGCTCAAATACCTCAAAAATACATTCTAAAGAGTTTGTTGATTGGCTTATTTTATTTATGGAAAGTGCATATTGTCATCTTTGTTTTACTAAGAGATCATGACATTTCAGATGGCCTTTACGTGCACTTGTAGGTTTATTTGCTCTGTTTTTGTTTCAGTAGTCAGTTTTAATCGAGGGCTGAACTATGTCAATGAAGAAAATACATATCATCTGTCTTTCCATTCTAGCTCAGGAGTGCTCTCCTGGGGGACACCAGTTTCTTCAGAGCCCTTATAGAAGTGTCCATTTTGACTCCCTGCGCCTCCAGCAATTAGCCATTCAAGACCTGATATGTCACCACTCCCTTTCTCCCTGATGGTATCGATTTCTCCTCTTTGACAGACCTGCTAAGATGCCAACCAAATGTGTTGAGGTATCAACTCACTAATGTGAACTACACGTGCTTTTTCTTAAGTATTTTTTCATATAAGGATTGAATCTTGTTACAACCAATTTATTTCTCACGCTGCAATATTATTTTAATTTTGCATCAAGATTAAGTTAATCAAAGGGAGTATTCCAAGGTTCTCTATTCTGACAATAATAGTAATAGTTAATGTAATGTTCAACAGTCCACCAAGTGTTTTAACTTACAATATCTTATAGAAGACAGTCTATCATCGTGATTTCCACTATATAATACAGAAAACATATTTTTAGGCATAACACACCTAGAGTCACCTGGATAGCAGGTCAAACAGCCAAGTTTTGATCACAGGCTGTCACTCTCCAGGGCTCAGGTACTTAACCTCAGTAACTTTCAAACAGTAAAATACTGCATATTTTAAGTGCTTCAGTTCTTGTCTGCTTAATAGAAGGATTATGTCTTAATAGAAGGCTCATTTTCCTTATCGATACCCACATTTTAAAAATTATGCAGAAGGGCTTCTCTGGTGGCACAGTGGTTGAGAGTCCGCCTGCCGATGCAGGGGACACAGGTTTGTGCCCCGGTCCGGGAAGATGCCTGCGCGTCCGGAGCCTGTGCTCCGCAACAGGAGAGGTCACAACAGTGAATGGCCCGCGTACCGCAAAAAAAAAAAAAAAACCTAAAAAACAACTCCCTTCAAAACATGTTCAGAAACAAGTTTTACATTAAACAAAGTTTATGCCATGTCTTAAGAAAAATATGCTTATAACTTGACAAAATGGGGTGAAAACACTGTCAAAAATCTCACTCCAGGGGCGAAAGGGGTAAGACACATCTACAAATATTTTTTTTAATGTTACAAAAGAACTTATTTACAAAACAGAAATAGACCCACAGACATAGAAAACAAACTTATGGTTACCAATGGGGAAAGGAGGGAGATAAATTAGGAGTTTGGGACTGACATATACACAGTGCTATATATAAAATAGATAACTAACAAGGACCTACTGTACACCACAGGGATCTATACTCAATATTTTATAATAACCTATAAGGGAAAAGAATCTGGAAAAGAATATATTTATAGATGTATAACTGAATCACTTTGCTGTATGCCTGAAACTAACACAACATTGTGAATCAACTATACTTCCATTTAAAAAATAAATAAAAAATAAAATACCACATATCAATGATTGAAATTGTTCTCAATTGATAGAAGGATTTGGAAAGAGTTGTCAACTTTAGGATACTGAGTCTTCCAATCCATTAATACAGTATGCTCCTCTACTTATTCAGATTTTCTTTAACATTGTTCATGAAGTTTCATAATTTTCACCTTAAAGGTGTTTTATACCTTTTAATTTATTCCTATTTGTATTTTTATTGGCACTATTGTAAATACTATTTTTTTTTTAAATTTGCTTCCTAACTGGTACTACTGTATAGAATTATAGTTGATTTTACATTGATTTTTGTACCTAGCAAACTTGCTAAATTCCCTATAATTCTCTATATATTCTTTTGCATTTTCAACAGAGCCAATCTTATCATCAGAGAATAATAAAAGTTTATTTCTTCCTTTCAATCCTTATAAATTAAAAATTATTCTCACCTTACTATATTGGTTAGGGTTTCCAGGAAAACGTTGAATAGAAGTGATTATAGCTATATACATGGCAGTTTTTGTTTAGCACTACAAAAGACTGCTGTCTTTTTCAAATCCCAGTGTCCGTAAGAAACTGTGGAAAGTTTTTTGTGTACTTACTACAACCCACTCAGGGATATATGGGATATTGTGCAGAAGGCAAGAAAACATGTGTAATACACATGAACTGCTAGTGATGGAACTCTGTGTGTTGGTGTGTTTGTGCCATCCTCTGGATGGGATGTATGGAGCTAATGCAAATCTCAGTAAGAGATTTGGTTTGCTATTATTGCTAAAACGAGGCTAAATTTCTGGTTTAAATTGGCCAGATTTGTTCAGGGTTTTTTGCCAAGATGTTCAAATCCTCAAAAATATTTGTTAATGTGAAAGTATCAACAGTTAATATCAGCAGTGATAATGTACAGTGATACCATTTATCTACTAATAACACTCAATAAGGACACTTCTCCTTTGTTGTATTCTTCCTCAAAGTCATAATCCCAGTCTAATCATGATCAAATTCATATAAACCCAAATTGAGAAACATTCTACAAAATATGTGAACAGTACTATTCAAAAGTGTCAAAATCATGGAAAACCATGAAAGAGTAAGAAATTGTCAAATATTGGAGAGGACTAAGGAAACATGAGTAATACATTATGAAGATATCCTGGATTGGATAACTGAAACAGAAAAGAACATTCATGGAAAACTGATAAAAACTGAACAGAGTCTTCAGTTTATTTAAGAGTAGAGTCCTAAAGTCAATTTCTTAGTTTTTTTTTTTGCTGTACACAGGCCCCCCACTGTCGTGGCCCCTCCCGTTGTGGAGCACAGGCTCCAAGCGCGCAGGCTCAGCGGCCATGGCTCACAGGCCCAGCTGCTCCACGGCATGTGGGATCCTCCCGGACTGGGGCACGAACCTGTGTCCCCTGCATCGGCAGGCGGATTCTCAACCACTGCGCCACCAGGGAAGCCCCAAAATTGATCAAACTTTTAATAACTGTGTTGCTTTTATTAATGAATGGAGGTAAGAAAGTAACATTTTCGTTTGTTATTGTATTAATATTTGACTTAACGTGAGTGGTGGGTGACTCAATGCTCTGCTTTTTTTGCAACACGTTACTGAGAAAAAATTGTTCTTGTCCAAATTACTATTCTTTTCTGTTTTCCATCTGGAAGGATTTTACCAGGAAAAAGCATGTTTGACACAATGCCAGTTTCTCTGCCATCACCTAGAAAACAATCCTATTGTAGCTGCTCAATGGACACTACTTCATTGTATCCATCTTCTAATCATCTGGAAAGTGTTTCTCAATCAGAGATTGTTTCAGCTTGCAGAGACCCCAAACATGTCAAATTCGCTTCCTTGATAAGAGCTAGATGTCACCTCTGAATATATTAATTCAGAAGCTCCTGTCAGAGGAATAAACAAGCGTACATCTCGAGAAAAAAATAATTTGGATTTCTTTCCTCAAGAAAAAAAGCATGTGAATCGAACCAATCTGGACTTAAATTTACAAAAACATCCTGGGAATGAAAAACAAGATGCATCAAAAACTTTGGACAAGGGGAGACATACACAGGACCAGGGTAATCACAGCCAAGAAACAAGGTGGGATCGACAAAACAGATGGAAACAGCAAAACTTCAGTGAGTTTCTTCCTTTGTTTGCTTTTCAAAGTCTCAGCCAAAATGACCTAGAAGAGATTACTTAACTTTTTCCCCGAGGACCATACTGAGGATGTCCACCAAGAGTTTGTCCCCATGTGGCCCACACCATCTGGCCACACCGAATACAGCACATCAGCACTATGTCAGCACACTCTTGCCAACTCCAGCATAGGAATGCACTGTCTTGCCTTTCTTGGGTGTGATAGAGATGTGTTTTAAGGATGTTCTCCTAAAAGATGATCTTAGCTGGGCAGAAGGTGTGGCCCTTTTAGAAAATGAATGTGAAAAGAGGATTCTGGAAGAGGGGAAATATAACAGAGAAGAATACAGCCAGTCAATTAAGGACATTTTCTTGTCATTAAAATTCCCCAATTTATGCAGTGGCCATGGGCAGTGTATGGAATGGGGGTGTGCATGCTCCCCAGGCTTTAGTTCCTATGATTGCAGTGATTCACACGGTAAGTAAATACACTCCAACTTTGATCTTGTGTATGTTATTTAATTATGAAACCTTTGTTCTTTTTTACCTTCAGTATCCTAACAGGCTTTATTCAGATTATATATGGAAAAGAACTCAAATTATATTAATCAATATGTTAATAATATTCCAAAACAGTCTCATCTTAGAATAAAAGCTGAAGTACTTATAATGGCCTATAAGACACAACGTGATCAGGCACACGATATCTCTTGAGACTCATCCCCTACTACTATCACCCTCACTCATTCCACTCCACCCACTTTGGTTTCTGTGCTGTTCCTTACAATGCCAGTTCTCTTGACCTCAGGGCCTTTGCACATAGCTGATCCCTCTACTTGCAGAGGCTAATCATTCTTCTAGAACTCAAACTTAATATTTTTAAAGCACTGTTTATATTTTGCTAATTTTACTAATATGCTTAACTTTTTTCTCTAACCTATCTAAATGGTACAAATTATTTTGTCCCAATATATTAGAGAAAGACATTTCAAAAAGTCAATTTGATTCTCTTAACTATTAAACCAGTAACTCCTGATTTTGCTCCTACCACCACCAATCTGCCCTTTTCCATCTCAGTAAATGCAAACTTCATTCCTCTAATTGTTCACATTAAAAACGTGTAGTCACTTTGACTTTTGTTTTTATATCAAGCCTCATGTTTGATCCATTAGCAGCAAATCCAACTCTAGCTTCAAAGAATTTCATATCTTTCCCTGCTATCAACTTAGTCCAAGCCACTATTCTCTCTCCCTGGATTATTATAGATTCTCTCAAAGTTTATTCTTCATGCAGCAGCTAAAGTGATTCCTTTGAAATGTAAGTCAGATCGTATTACTCCCCTGCTTAAATCCCTCTGTTAGCTCTTCATCTCCTTCAGCATAAAATTGGCAGGCCCTACTATGGCCTAGAAGATTCTATGTAGTCTGAGACTCCTCTCTCACTGAATTCATCTACCACTGTCTCCATAGGTCATTACTTTCCAGAGTTCTCTAGTGGTTGCTTTGCTGTTCCTCAAAAAAGGCCAAGCCTGCTTCTACCTTGGGACATTTGCACTTGCTGCTCCCTCTCACTGGCACATTATACCACATATCCTCATGACTGACTTCCTTCTCTTCTCTATTCAAATATCATATTATCATAGAATCCTTCCATCGTCATTCTAAATAGTTTTTCTCACACAACCCCATGGCCTTTATCTCCCTTAATATAGTTAATATACTTTTTCTCCATTACCTAAAAAACACTTATGTGATACACTTTATATTTATTTTTTCATTGGTTTATTTTTTTGTCCTCCCATATTAGAATGTAAGTTACATGAAGGCAGGGACTATTTTGTTCATTATATATCTCCAATATTTGGAATAACACCAGAAAAACAGAAGTTGCTCAGTAAACATTTGTTGAATATATGAAAGAATAATAAGTGTTTTTTAAATTTTTCATAAATATTTTAGGGTTCTGAATACATGTAACAGGATTTTTATATCCTATTGCTATTAAAGTTATATTCACTTGGATTTTGCCACTACTTAGACAAAGGACTCAATTGTTTTTATACTGCATTTATCTATTTTGACCACCAGATCTTGCTCATAGAGATAATGAATGATCTTACCAAGACCAGAACCACAGAAATAACCATATGAAGGTCAGTTAACTCTGACTGATAAAAGAAATTTTTTCTCCTATGACTGAGAAGTACACCTAAGATTATGGTAGTATGTAGGATAGCAATAATACACAAAAATATAAACAATACTGGGACAACAGCATGCACAAATTTTGATAATTCTTTTCTAAAACAAATTAAAAAAAGAATTTTAATACATCACATTGCTAAGTACACTATATTATTACAAAAGCACTTTTTCTATAACCTATCTCTATGACATAAAGCAAAATGGTAAAACCAAAACATAGGCCATGGTAGGAGTAATTTGTTAGTACTCGTACTTATTTGGTATCAAATATTATTAAAAAATTAATTAAACCTGTATAGTTAGGCACTGGTAGTATCTGTAATGCTACTTCTATTGAGTTGAATAGTAGGTAACACTTCTTTTAATACCAGATCACTCTTAACATGTAATAGTTTAATTAATGTACTAAATATTATTGGGGGTAGAATTTAAAATATTAGTTTATATACACATTTAATTTTGGCCTTGGATTAGTTTTTTTTCTGGAATTAAAGCAAATATGTCCTATTTTAAAATCATTTTTTCCAAAGACAAGGTTCCTGAAATTATAGAACTTGAGAATGCTGGATTGTGTAATATTCAAAAATATAACTGTATGATGGTGAGAGTTTTTGGTCAAGGCTTCAAAGAATCACCTTCAATTAAATGTGAAGTTACTAAACTGAAGGTATGTTAATTATAATGTTGAAAACAATTAAGTTTATGAGTTATTCAGATTAATTTTCTTAGATTAATTTGGAGTATCAATTAGCAACATAATCCCAAAGGATGTCATATCCTCAGAGAGCTGAACAGGAAAATTATTAAGTTGCTTAACCTTAAATCTTCCCTATTTGCCAACTCTATTAAACTGTTTTATATAATTTTTATTGAGGTATTGACTCACTATTTAAGCCATAATCAGAAATTAAAATAATATGAAACTTGATATATAAGCTTCTGTATTTACTGAAATGTAAAAACACAAAGAATGGAGGTCATTTTTATCTAAGACTCTGCATGAATTATAGGATTTAGAGATAGGAACAATTCCCTTTTACAAACCAAAAAGTTCGGACAAATTGTGCTCATCCTTTATATTTCCTTTACTGTGGATTTCATATGGGAGAATTACCAAAAAAAAAAAAAAACTGTTTTTCTTTCTTGAGACCACCAAAGACAGACATGATCACTCAGTTTGAACATTGGTGTATCAAATTACACTTTTTTTTTTAACATCTTTATTGGAGTATAATTGCTTTACAATGGTGTGTTAGTTTCTGCTTTATAACAAAGTGAATCAGCTATACATATACATATATCCCCATATCTCTTCCCTCTTGCGTCTCCCTCCCACCCTCCCTACCCCACCCCTCTAGGTGGTCACAAAGCACAGAGCTGATCTCCCTGTGCTATGCGGCTGTTTCCCATTAGCTATCAGTTTTACATTTGATAGTGTATATAAGTCCATGCCACTCTCCCACTTTGTCACAGCTTACCCTTCCCCCTCCCCATGTCCTCAAGTCCATTCTCTAGTAGGTCTGTGTCTTTATTCCCGTCCTGCTCCTAGGTTCTTCATGAACATTTAAAAAAATTTTTAGATTCCACATGGTATTTTTCTCTTTCTGACTTACTTCATTCTGTATGACAGACTCTAGGTCCATCCACCTCACTACAAATAACTCAATTTCGTTTCTTTTTATGGCTGAGTAATGTTCCATTGTATATATGTGCCACATCTTCTTTATCCATTCATCTGTTGATAGACACTTAGGTTGCTTCCATGTCCTGGCTATTGTAAATACAGCTGCAATGAACATTTTGTACACCTTATTTTTGATGATTATTTATATGGTCTTCCTTTTCTTTATTTAAGTGGAATTTTATTTTAAGGAAAGCACTTTGAATTTATAAAGTACTTATTACATGGATAAGATAAAAATTTAAAACAGAAAATCGTATTTTGGCATTGTTTTTACCTTTTCTTTAAATTGATTCTGAGATTGAGAATTTAAGGAGGAAATAACTTTTGTTTGTGTCTTTATCAAATAGTTATACACAAGAATTATGTTTATTTCCTGATTTTATGAGCAGAGCCTTTCTAAATGAGCCATGAAATATTCTAACCCCAATGAAATAAGACACATAATAGAAAATGTAATATATATGTATTATTTCATTCACTTCAAAGTCGCTCAAGAGAGTTGTCATTACATTGTTCTTGGCAGAATAAACCATATGACATCACACTATAATTAAGCGATTTGACAAGAGAGAATTTTATAGGTTTATATTTTCTTGGAAAGTACATTTTATTCTTACTTTCAGATATATATTTTCCTGTGATATTTTTTCTCATACTACTTCCCTCCTCCAAATAGCTTATCAATAAAGAGTACACTCTGGAATTCATTAACACTATACAGAACTATAGAAAGGAAGAAAATATATTCACTAGCGAAAACAATCTTACATAGATTAACTATTTTCTTTCTCACCCTGTTTAGAATGTTTATGTATTTTATTTGTAATACAATTAGGTTTTTTTAAATATTTATATTCCATTTTGAATTTCCTTCACACTCTGGTTGATTTTAGTTTTATACTTATTTGGAAGGTATGTGAAATATTATCATGGTTCTAACACTTGATGCCATACAACAGGTATACAACACAGAGAAATGTCACTATCTTCTCATCCCTACCTCCCTCTTCCCATTACCCCTCCTTTCCATCCTGTTCCCATCCATCCCCTGAAGGTATCCACTCTCATTATTTTCTAGTTTTTCCTTACTGTGTGTCTTTTGCACAAAGGAGAAGGTAAATTCCTTCTTTTTTTTATATGAATACTAGCACATTACATATGTTCTTTTCTACTTTTGCAGTAATAATTTTAGACAAGTTTTTAGCCAGAGAGCCAACCACCCGACCATTTCCTTCACTCTCCCCCAAAGCTGCTAGGACTTTACAGAATCCAATTTTTAAACAACTTACTTATAGGATTAAATCCAAGTTGTTATCCTAGAAACAAATGGCCCTTCATGATCCAGCTCTTGTCTGTTTTTGGAGGCTTGAACTTCCTGCATGTGCTCTAGGAAAATCCCATGCTATTTCATGCATCGCTGTCTTTTCACATGGCGTTCACTCCAGCCTTGCTAACTCGCACTCACTCTGCTTCTGCTCCCAGTGTCCAAATGGCAGTCTCCTTTTTTACTTTCAAGAGAAGTGCTGTCTTCTTTTTCAAAGCCTTCGTGACTGTGCTGGTTAGACTTAGTGGCTTCTTTCTCTCTCATTACACCTTATTTGAATCTTGGTTATAGCAATAAGAAAATGTTTTATTGTTTGTCTTTTCCTCTGTGATCTCTTTTCATCAGAATATCCTCAGTACCTATAGATATTCCCAAAATATTGATGAATGGAAAAGAAATAGAACCCTGTTTATTCCTCATTTGGGGTAGGCTCTCCACACAGAGGGGTGGAAATAACCCCTAAATTCCCAGTCATTGCCTGGAGTCTTGTTTCTACACACAAAACCAAGAGACCCTGTATCCATCTAAGTGTCGACATCATGATTACCCTGAGACATTGTTGTCATTCCCCTCTGCTAGAAGGGAACCACTGATATATCTGCTAGACCAGACTGTATACACTCCCTTAAATATGGAGATTTGTTCTGGGGCTCACTCTTTCAGCAACATAGTTTCTACTAGCCACAAACTAGTGTGTTCTTGCCTTCCATTCTTTTTCCTGCTGACCTACAATATTGAAGCATCAGCACACTTACTATTTCCGAGCCACTGAAAGAATTACACAGTCATAAATTTTTTAAAAATCTGAATCTAAATTTTGGTAATAAGAGACATCTTTTTAGTTTTCTGTGTAGTTATCAGTACCCAGAACATTATCCTTGCTTTTCTTCTTTAGACAACAATGCATTTCAATACTGAAAAATAGTACTCAAAGTTTAAATATGATATGCCATTGAGTTATTAAATAGGGTGAACTGGTTAGAATTTATTTAGTTTAAGTTACATAGATTCAATTGAACTAGCTTGAGCAAAAATGATATTATGAGGATAATGCATTTTTCACAGAATCAGGATAGAGTATGACTGCTGAATTCTCAGGAAAAAAAGCTTAAACTTGGGACTTGAACACCACGAAGACTCAGTTTGTCTGCATATGTGTGTGTGTGTGTGTGTATGTTTGTGTATCTGTCTGTCACGGTTCTGCTTTTCTCTGTTTGTGGGCTTCATTTTTCCCTTTCACTAGATATTAGCTTTCTCCACATAGTGAAAAATGTGGGCATCAACAGCTCCATAACTTTTTATTAAATAAATTGACTTATTTTATTTATTTTTGTCTGTGTTGGGTCTTCGTTGCTGTGCATGGGCTTTCTCTAGTTGCCGCGAGTGGGGACTACTCTTCATTGCGGTACGTGGGTTTCTCATTGCGGTGGCTTCTCTTGTTGCAGAGTATGGGCTCTAGGCACGCGGGCTTCAGTAGTTGTGGCACGCAGACTCAGTAGTGGTGGCTCGCGGGCTCTAGGGCGCAGGCTCAGTAGTTGTGGTGCATGGACTTCATTGCTTCGTGGCATGAGGGATCTTCCCGGACCAGGGCTCGAACCTGTGTCCCCTGCACTGGCAGGCGGATTCTTAACCACTGCGCCACCAGGGAAGCCCAGTGCTTTAGTTTTATAACAGTTTAATTCTGATCTGTTTTTCATGTATACATTTACAGTTGAAACACAGTTTTTAAATGAATTTACTACACATACTGTGGTTCTCACAAGGTCTGACAACAGTGTAACTAAGGAAGAAGATGGTAAAAATGCCAATCAGGGGCTTCCCTGGTGGCGCAGTGGTTGAGAGTCCATCTGCCGATGCAGGGGACAGGGTTCGTGCCCCGGTCTGGGAAGATCCCACATGCTGCGGAGCGGCTAGGCCCGTGAGCCATGGCCGCTGAGCCTGAGCATCCGGAGCCTGTGCTCCGCAACGGGAAAGGCCACAACAGTGAGAGGCCCACGTACCGCAAAAAAAAAAATATGCCGATCAGAGGGAGAGGAATGTTAGGCCAACAAATGCCTCTAGTAAGTAATGGTCTTAGTTAAACTCTAATGACAAGTAATACCTCTCATTTGTTTTCCAGAAGATTACCGTATTTACTCGTCAGGAATTTTTACTTTCAAAAAGTTCACCCAAGATTATATAATGCAGTTTACAAATTATTCTTTTTCTTGCTAATCTTTTGAATCCTCTGGCTTATATTCTAGAAAAGTGATTCACGTTGTGTAATGAGCAAATTATATCATTATTTAAGGTGATTTCAGAGAAGCTTATGGTTGGAAGTGACCATTTCAAACTTACATTCTATAAATCCCTGGTCATTCATCATCTACTCAAACTCTAAACGTATGAGAAGCTCATTATTTCATAAGGCCTTTCCTTCTTCATAGTGTTTTCTTTATAACTCTTTGTTTTATTCAATAATACTCTATTACTGTCTTCATAACAATCTTCCACATTTCTCATTACCTTTCTTTATGCCTTTGCATACTGTAATATCAGCTGTTTATCTTGCAAGATATCATTGGATTTGTTCATTCTGCAAGGTGTTGTTGATTATTGCAATATAGGAAAGCTATCTTGAGTGTAATGTTATTCATGCATCTGGTTGCCTTACTAAATACTCTTATTTACACTATTTTTTATAGTTGATTCTCTTCTTGATTTTATACGTAAAACATAATATTTTTTGCAAATACTGAGTTTGTCTCTCATTTACTTTCTTATAGTAACTAAGATTTAGTCTGTATTTATGATGTGCCAGCATTAGGAAAATATTTTTAATATATTATTTCATTCGATCCTCATAATAGATAGCTATATATAGTAACTCTTCTTATTTCCATTTTACAGATGAGTAAACAGAGGCACCTATGGGTTAAGCAATCTGTTCAGATTTACAGAGTTTGTAAATTACAGAGGCAAGACTTGAACCTGAGCAATTTAATGGACCTGTTCCAGCTCTCAAACTTAGGCTGTGATTGTAGTGGCTGAGACCTCCAGTTCAAAGTGTATAGGGATTGTAATAGCTTTGTTTCTTAATGGTTTCAATGGGAATTCTCATGTTTCACCAGTGAATATGATATCACTGTAGGTTTCTGCTAGAATTTTCCTTTCACTGATTGCTTTCTCAGAATTCTCTCTAGTTTTAAGTC
Source organism: Neophocaena asiaeorientalis asiaeorientalis (assembly GCF_003031525.2). Taxonomy (NCBI): domain Eukaryota; kingdom Metazoa; phylum Chordata; class Mammalia; order Artiodactyla; family Phocoenidae; genus Neophocaena; species Neophocaena asiaeorientalis. Next base: position 4,592,894 of record NW_020175410.1, read on the forward strand.
ATGAGTGGGTTTTACATTTTATCAAATGCTCTTTCAGATCAATTATTACTTGCTACAATTTCTGTTAATGTTTCCATGGATTAACTTTCTCAGAATGTTTTTAACAAAAAAAATTGATGTATCAAATTACTTTTTAACATTATTTTATATTATTTTCTTCACTAATATCTTGATATAATTATGTTAGTTGAGATACAAGTCTATTTCATCCTGATGTGATAATATATTACACTGCTGCACTTGATCTGATTTAAATGAAATACTAGTATTTCATTTTAAATTTTTATGTATTTTCATAAATAATATTGGCTATAAGATTATGCCACTCTGACAAAATGTTTATGTTTCATCTCTTTGTGTGTGTTGCAATAGTTTTGTAAAATATTCTTTCCTTGAAATTTGGTTAATATTTTTCCATTAGATAAGCTGTCCTGGCATTATTTTAGGTTATTTTAGATTATTTTTCTATTTCTTTCAAAGTAATTTTTCTATCATCTACTCTATCTCTTCTTCAGTCAACTTAATCATTTATATTTTGCAAAAAAATCATTTGTCTCATTGAGATTTCAAATTCTTAGTTTAAAATTATATGTAGTATTCTTATATAAGTTAAAATTCTTTTCATATATATAGCTTTTTCTGTTTTCTCATCTTCAAAGTAGTTTAGTTATATCTTTCCATTGTTTTTTTTCTGGATAGAACTTGCCAAGGGTTATCTAGTTAATTGTTTTTTTCAAATAATCATTGAAATTTGCTTTTCTGTTAAGTATCTGTTTGTAACTTTTCTTTGACTTTTTGTTGATTTGTAAGGGTACTTTACATATTCTGGCCACTGATCCTTTACATAATGTGTACTTGAAATTATCTTTTTTATCTCTATGGCTTGCCTTATCTATGTTGTCTTTTTATGCAGAAATATTAAAATTTTATGTAGTCAATATACTGCTTAATATTCTGTGTTATCTTGTATATCCAAATAGATTATATAAGTTCCTAGAAGACAGGAAGTATGTGATAACTTCTTATTGCTGCACGAATCTTAGTATAGTGTTTATACAAGTAACAGACATTAAATGAGGGAATGAATTACCTAATGTTAAATACTGTGGGTAGAGCAGAGCATTAACAGATGTTATTGACTAACATTTCTTTTTCTTTTTTGGTTGTTTAGACATAAATTTGCAACAACTATCAACAGAACATTCACTAATTGATGCAAGCTCTATCCACAGTTCTGCAACTATGAAAAAGTTCTTGGATACAATTGACATCTCACACTTCTCATTAAAATGAGTCACAACTCAAATGAATCATTCAAAGAAGGCTATTTCCCATCAGATATCAGATTTTGAACATGTGGATCATACCCCCAGTACAAACCTCAGTCTGGAGGAGTTGGAAGTTCCTACAAACAACCATAGTTCTTTAAGCATTAACCTGAATAGTTCCCATGGCGAAGTAAAGGATGTTATCCAGGGCAGGATCCATCCAAACAGAGGCAGGAGGATATAATTCTCAAACTAACAGGTCTCCCCAAGGTTACACACAGCATAAGGATGGGTGTGCATCATCACTTACTAGAGCCATCGCTATTTTGAAAGAAAAGCCTGGATTGACCAAAATATTAAGTTGTGCTGAATCCCCTTGCTTTCTTGGTGTTTCCTGTGTGCCAATCAAAGATGGGCACTTCCAATGTGGATGCTGCCCCTTTGGATATTACAGAGATGGTATCAAATGCAGAGGTAGTATGAAAACTCTTCAAAACTTACAAAGAAAAGAAAACTATCCAGTTCACGTTTAAGTACTTAAGAAGATTTGCTCTTCTATTGATTAATTTTTGTTTACTCTATTTAGTTCACTAACTTCTATTCATTTTATTTATTTGTGCATATTCTCTTCACATTTCAAAAAAATAATATTGATGTTTCTTAATTTTTTTCATAGTTAATATTAAATAGCATTACAACTATATAATACATTATAAATATATGTATTAAGTATCTACTGTGTTTTAGGGCCTTTGGAAAAAATTTTGTATCAATTATGTCATATAATCCACAAGGACCCCACATACTGGGCATTATTTTTCCCATTATACAGAAGAGAAAGCAGAGCCTTACAGGGCTAACTGACTTTCCTGGCAATAAGCAGCTAGATATAAAATAATGGTGTGAATAACACTGTGGTTTGGGTTCTTTTCAGCTCACAGAGGGTATTTAGCACTTTAAATTACTAATTCTGGCATATTTGCTTATTTGTATAAACTAGGTTTCTCTGTAATTCCTCCAGCACTTGAGAATAAAACAAGTTAGGCATCACTTTAATTTTGAAAGGAGTGTTTACTTCTTTTCATAATCATCAGCATTGTTTTCTTTGATACAAATCAAATTTCTGGCTTAGAAGCTACTTTTTGTTGTTGATATTGTTCTGTTGTTATTGTTTTGTTTGTGTTTTGATTTGTTTGAGACCAACTTAAGCAACAAAGCTGTTGGAGTATTCCTTTGTTCTCAGTTACCTAGAGGAACTTCATTTTTTCTTTCTTCTGTAGGAATAATGATAATAACCTTCAATTCTTACATGTTTATAGTATAAAACTCCTTATTATTAGCAAATAAAACAGAAAAAAACCTCATGCATTTCAGTTACCTCAGGAAGTGTTAAATGACTAATAGTTAGAATATGTCAGGTTGTTAGAGAAGCTTAAGAAATACAAACCTATAAGCTTATGATGTGGTCCTGGCACCTTGCTGTTTTACGTTCTGATTATCCCTGCCATTCACCAACATTTACCTAATTGGTATCTGAAACTTCACTGCTCTCTGAAAGACTAATTCCATTTATGGTTAGCAGCCATCTCCAACATCAGGTTTTGCTATGGGAGTAATTTCCTCATATGGTATGTTTTTCTTACCCTATTAATCATTTACCTCAGTCATTCTAGTAGTAAAACAAATATAAGGGGAAAAAATAATTTTATGGATGTATGCAGTCGTTACTGTTTAATAGCAATGTCCAAAAATTTCAATTTCAGAGAATTTTACTTTTATTATACAATTAAGCTTACGGGCAATGTGTACATACTGTATCTATAATTCAGCCTTTTCCCTTGATTTCTGCAGCCATTTGTAGGCATCCATGTGGAAAAAACAGGGAGTGTGTTGCCCCAAACATATGTGAATGTAAACCTGGTTATGCTGGTTCTAACTGCCAAACCGGTAGGTACAGCACTCATTAGTTTGCATGGATAATTGATATTTCTAAACCATGAGCTTTATTCTATACAGCTATATGTCATCCTGATTGCAGAAACCATGGAAAATGTATTAAGCCTAACATTTGTGAATGCCCCCCAGGACATGGTGGAGCTACCTGTGATGAAGGTGATAATTCAAATTAAAAATCAAATAATAAAGCCAAAATAATTCAATCTTTTCTTTAAAAACTGTTTAAAGATAATTCACATTTACTGTGTACATATTAATATATACTTATTAATGCTGGTGAGGGAATCCAGGTTTGTTAATAGTTATTAAAAATAATTTATTGAAGATTTTTAAAACTTAAATTTACAAAATCAGAGGGCCAAAGAGCAGTAGCTCACTCATCCTGGGTAAAAGTATCTTCAGAAATAATTTTTTGTTATATTTTTAGTTATATGGTACCATATCCCTAACAAATATTTTAGCTTCAAACAAAGGACACATGCTTATTGAATAACTTGTCAAGCATGGTTCCAAGAAACTCTTAAATACCAAATAATTAGAAGATATCAGGTAGTAGGAAGAAACCTAAAAAATGATTTTTAAACACACGTCTATAGCCATATAATTTTATTGCCTTGGTTGAAATCTTAAGTGGAGAGTTTAGGAAATGGCATTCCTAAAATGGATAATATTTTAAGGAAACAAATTTGTTATTTTTTAAATAATATTTTAAAAGAATATATTTTAGTAGATTGTAGATGTATAATTATTATAAACTGAGAGCGATGTTAAATGTCTTCGTGACAAGGCAAGGCACAAATTAACAAATTACAGTAAACGGAGTGAACTAACAGAAACATTCAATATTAATTGCATATGAAAATAATTATAGGAATATAACTATCTGTAGGGTAGGAATGCCTAAGTCCAAGTCTCAATTTTCAGAAGAAAGCTAAGATTGTATATTTCCATCCAGTTAACCAAAAGTTTTATAAACCAAAACATGCTGATGATTTATAGGTGTTTTTAGAGTGTGAACTCACAGTCAATCCCACAGAACTAAATTTCATGCTAAAATAGAACTGAGTGTACTATAAATTGCTCTTACCAGTAGGTTTTATGGTGTCTGTGCTTCATAAATATAAACTGACTTTTTCTTAATTAAGAGCTGACTTAACATAATCTGTGTCTGCAGTTTCCCCATGTCTATTAACAACAACAAAAATAACTGAACGTGAAAATTGGAAACCATTTAAAGCCAAAATATAAATTGTTTTTATCTCTCTCTGATCTTATTCATTAGATGATGTGATTGGCAGTTATGAGCAACTAGGTCATAGCCAATAATATGACCAATTCCAAGCCTAATTTACCTTTCTTTTATTTCTTTCCTGTGATCTTAGTAGTTTGTAACAGGCACTGTGAAAATGAAGGCAAATGCCTTACACCAGATGTTTGCCAGTGCAAGCCTGGCTGGTATGGACCCACCTGTAACACAGGTAAAATCAGAAATATTTTCAATAAACATGTCGTTTAAAAGAAATTTTAAATTCATCAGTGTCCTAAGGACTTGCACCCAAAAACATAAAACTAGACTGACAAAGTTTTTATTTCAGACAGATTTTTAAAACCCGATGTCTCATCTTCATTCTTTTTCTTCTTGTATTAGCCCATAGAGTGTATTCCAGCTTTACTGCTATCCAACCCAATCAATACTTTGGTTTTTGGCCTTTATTTTTTTTCCCTCATCCGCTTGCCTTATAGCGGAGAGAATCATATCTGTGTTGCATATTCAGGTCTCTTTCAAGTTTTTTATCACAACATACACATTCTATTTCATTAAACATTCAAGCAATTCTGAGTTAAGTGGACACCATAACATTATTCTATTTATTTCTCACAGTATCAGGCTTAATTCTTTGGCAGTGGTGTTTGCAATTATCTATGTTTAATTTAATCCATTATGATCTAATGACTTTTCTCAACATATATTTAATTAAATGTTCATAGCTTGACAACTGTGTATGAAGCATGATGCAAGGGGGAACAAAGATCAATTTCATGTTTGTCCCAATTTCAAGTAGCATATCAGTGAAGGAGACACGGGATACAATTATAAAAAAGACTATGATACAAGTTGTGTTATAAGTGATGTAATAAATGCACAGCTCCTTGGAAGCAGAGAAAAGAGAAATTAATTCTGGCAAGTGCAGTTAGGAAGAAAATTGTGTAGACTTTGGAGAACTGGCAAAATCTGCATTGAAAAATGGAATTGGGGGTGACTTTCAAAGTGAAACAAATGTAAAGAAGCAAAAACAAAGCATGTTTTTGAAGTGTGCTAGGACTTAAATGCAGTGTTCCTATTTGAATTGGGAAGGTGACTTGAAGAGCTACACAGGGCTGCATGAAGTTGAGCAGATTACAGACTATCCTGTTTGTGCTGTTGAATTGCCTTCTCCTAACTTCCAATCATTTTTCCAGCTTACCGAGAGCATTCTGAATTCTACTCAAAGCCTCCACATTCTTAGCTTGGTAATATCTGTAAATTTAATGAACAAACTTTCAAAGCTATTATCCAGTTATTTCTCTTCTCTTATGTTTGGCAAAGTCTAACTAACTATGGGTTTTACTGGCAGTGAAAATAAAATATTTCATTATGCACCGTTTTGTACTTCAGTACAGCTTTCATTTTTTTGAATAACAAAACGTTTATGGTCTTTCTTCCTCCTGCTGTTCATTAGCTTTGTGTGACCCGGTTTGCCTCAATGGTGGTTCCTGTAATAAGCCAAACACTTGCCTCTGTCCAAATGGATTCTTTGGTGCACAGTGTCAGAATGGTAATTACTCTTTCTTTATAAATAAAAAGGCAAAGGGAAAGTTAGACACAAACAGAGCTCTGGTTAAGCACAAGACAAGTTTCAAAGGGAAGATGCTATTTATTTACTCTAATTCTTGTGCTGTTGCAGTTTTGGTCACCAAATGACCAGTTCACAGAAATATATGAGTTATTATGTAAAATGTTTATTTATTCAACATATGTTAGGCTCACGACCTTGGCACATTTGTAGGACCAAGATGTGAAACAAAAAGCAAAGTTCTCTTGCAGTCTTTCATGTGAAATGATGTAATTTTTGTTGCCTTCTCAGCAAAAATTTTTGATTTACTGTCAATCTAATGTCCACTGTTATCTCATGATCTCTCATGCTTTAGTTTCATTAAACACTTATGAAGAGCCACCTATGCACAGCACTGTGCAAGGTGGTATGGGGACATAAAGATGTACCATTTTCCCCCCTCATGGCCTGTTATTTTAACACTTTCCTTCATAGAATTAATGCTACAAGTTTTTTCAGAATAATGGGCATGACCTGAAGTTGAGCACATAGGCATGAAATAATGTCAATAAAAGAAATTTTAAATGTATCTTCTGCATCTTCATATTTTTGAGTGTATGCAAATATAGAGTAGATTTTTAGTACAAAACGTGTCAGAATATGTCATAATTTAACTCCTAAAATATATATTTTCTTTGTCTTGTTACAGTTTGATTTGCACTCCTATTTTTTTAACTTGGAGGTTAGCTAGGATTCTGAGATTGAAATTAATGTGGAGAAGAAACCATCATTCTAATACTAGAAATTTGAGCACACAAATGAGTTTTTCTAGTTCAGATTTCTGTTAAGAAACTAGGTTATGAAAATGGAAAGTTAAGACTAAATTAAGGCAAATCTTGAAAACTAGGAGACTTACTAAATGCACGTTTAAGAGTTTTAGGTAGGGTTTTGAGTGGAGAATATAAGGAGGTAAATAAAAAGCATGTCTATCACGCTATTTGCAGTAGACGTAAGATATTGTAAGAAAAGTTCTGTAAAATGTATATGCCAATGATATAACTGGGTAAAGCAGGGGCTCTAAATTACTAAATTGAACTAAAAATTATCTAATGAACATATGTTATGTTATAGTTTTTGGAATTAGCAGTCTCTACAATTTCCTAGTGGCATGGATATCAGAAATTTACTTATAGTCTCCAGGCCTCAGACTTCTTTACTTTCAAGTTTGAACTAGACAGTTGCTGTCAAGTGCAAATGACACATACAGTGGACCACCTGCAAGTACAGTCGGCACATGGCTAGCTACCATTAAGTAATGGTATTATTGTCATAAGGCATGTTACAGAAAGTGCTGAAGAAATGAAAACATGCATGATCTTTATTTTTATTAGATCACATCCCCTTGTGAGGGACTGAAGGGAAGGGAAGATGGTATACACATGGAAAGCCAGTGAATAAAATTAGGCAGAATATGGTTAAAAGTAATATGAGGAGTATATTCTGTGTATTCTATAGGATTTCAAAAGAGGAAGATAGACACTGAGCTGGAAACATCATGAAAGGTTAAACTACTCTATTAATAAGCAAGACTTAAAATGTGTGGCTGGAGAGATGATCAGTTTCCTTCATCCTTTAAATGCCATGAACCCATTCCATACAGAAAGTGAGGCCAGATTACTTGGCTCATTTTGGAGTTTGGTGGAAGATCCATCTGAGGCCTGGAGAATCTCATGAATATATACATGAAAGTGGGTTTTCTCCTAAACCTCCTTTTCTTAAAATGTGATTGGGGTGGGCATGACCGAGCCCAAGTTTATGTCATTTCTCTATATTACTTTAATTATATATACTTTTCTGTATACATGTAGTATTTATCTCTACACTCAAGTTTTGTAGAGTAGATGAGTATTGATTATAACAAGGCTATCCATTACAAAAGGGTCTTTTATTCTTTTCAAGTTTTAAATTTCTAACCACAGGCATTTCCCATGGTGCTTTTGTAATGGAAAGAATACACCTTTCTTAATAAATAGAAATAATCTTAAATTGTATAAAGATTAGGAAGCAGAAAATGTAAGAGCATTTCTCCATAATAAAAAGTACCAATAAAAATGCCAGAGAAAGTAAACTCAATCATTAACCAGAAAAGGCTCAGTCTAAAATAGTGGAAATTATCCATTTGCTGAAACATTCAGTTAATATTGTTTTTATACGTAAGTACTTCATTATTTTCACTTATAAATCTATTTGAAATCAGCTGAAGTTTTCTTAGTGCTTGGAAATTTAAAAAGCAGCTATTAAAGATGGATCTAATTCAATTCAAATGGGGAGACTGTCTACCAAGGCCCTATTACCAAAACCAGTTAGTTTGACATTCACTTTTAAAACACAAACTAAAATCCACTTAATCATCATTTAAGGAAAATTAAATTTTAAAATGTATAGGCAGGTTTGCCTATGTATTATTGTTTTTTAAATAACTGCATTTAATTGTCATATCAGTAAGAAATATGAAGCAATAAAAATCCTCTCATAAAAGATTATAAACATTAACTTCTGAACTCCATGGAACAGAATCATATACATAGAAGATACTAGTACAGTGTATTCAGGATTATCCAATAAATATTCCTGACAAAACCAAAGATTTATTGTTAAAAAGATTTTTCGCCAGGCATTCACAGGAATAAGTCACAAATAAAGCTCTGCCTTCGTGACCTGAGTAGGTATCCAAAAGTTAACTTCAAAGTTTTTTCTAAACATCATGTGACCAATGTTGAGTTTTTCTAATTTCCACAGGAACAGATATTCTTATTTTGAGCTTGGTTTTGACTCATTTTCTTGGTTTTTCCCAGGTCATTTCACTCTATATGCACTCTAATACTGAAGGCTCCACTGGTTATGAACAACACATTTCATAATTCACCAATACATTTCAAATTGTGCTAACCCACTAGCAACTTACAGCTATAAGCATTGTATTTTATGACTTAGAAAGGACGGTTTTAATGACTTGCAGTGGTGATCTTTTATTTTAATAACACATTTCTCTGCCTTATGTCCCCATAGATATAAGCACATGATGCAATATGTAATATATAATAATTGAATACGTGATATTCACAGATTGCTGTCATGTGTTCCTTTAGCTGTCACCCTCCCTGTAAGAATGGTGGGTCACTGCATGAGAAATAACATGTGTGCCTGTCCTCAAGGATACACTGGTAGGAGATGCCAAAAAAGTAAGACACTACTAAATGTGTTTGCCAACTACATGTAAAGCAAACATATTAAACAGCAAAACTATTGATATCTAAGAACTGATATTTCATCCCTTTACCTTAAGGTATCTGTGATCCCATATGCATTAATGGAGGAAAGTGTGTGGGACCAAGTGTTTGCTCTTGTCCTTCTGGCTGGACAGGGAAACAGTGCAACACACGTAAGAGAAATACTCTTAAAATGCTGAAGTCTACATGGGAACATAAAGCAGAATTTCAGACAAAGAGCATTTTCCTTGTTTTCTGTTTCCTTGTTTTTATTTTTTTTATTTGTTCCTACTTTAGAATATATCTTTTCGAAAGAGAATGGGTAAAATGCCAAGCCCTCTGAACTCATCCTTTCAGGTTAGTGGAGGTAGAGGATATCCTGTATTTTCCGGTCTGTTCAGTACAGTTGCCAGGATAAATGACAAGTCTTTAAGTCCTGGTCTCTCAGTCTTAAGTAGGAGTCAGGGGAAGGTTTTTAAAAAATTACTGATTCCTTGGTCCCATCTCAGACCAATTCAGAACCTCCTGAGATGGGGTACCACTGCTTTTGAGATGATGGCAGCTCTCCTCATTCAAATGTTTCATTTTTTTTCTTTTTATAAATTATTATTTAAAATTAGCAGCTATTATAACGTATTGGCGAAAGTGTAAAATGAGAAGCAACATAAATGTCTAACAATTGGGGAAAAGCTTTAAGGGAAAAGATCCTTTAATCATTGATTTTTAACTGTTTCTCTTTTTTTAATGAAAATTTTTATGGTTTATGATAGGATTTGACTAGTAAATTAAATTATTAACTTGTTTATTTCTCTACTTGCAGCTATCTGCTTTCAGAAATGTAAAAATGGTGGTGAGTGTATTGCTCCTAGCATATGCCATTGTCCTACGACATCAGAAGGAACACAGTGTCAAATACACAAGGCTACAGAATTTGCTTTCTAATCTATGTTCTGAATTTGAATCTATTATAATTATCAAACAAAGTATAGCTTTAGGAGAAATATATAGGGTAAAATAAGTCCCAGCATGCTGATCCATTAAAAAGAGAGTTCTAGAAATAAAAGGACATCATGTATTTCTATACTCATTTAAAAAAAGAAAGTATGGTATATTATGTTAATATTTTGTGTGACATAGATAACTCCAAATTACGATCTGTGGGTTGCCAGTGAAGTTCTCTTAGGTGGACTGAAGAAGGTTTTTTTTTTATTTTAAAAGATCTTTCTTTTTCCTCCAGTTTTATTGCAATATAATTGACATTCTGCACTGTATAAGTTTAAGGTATACAGCATAACGATTTGACTTACATAAATCATGAAATAATTACCACAATAAGTTTAGTGAATATCCATCACCTAATACAGCTACAACATTAAAGAAACAGAAAAAAATGTTTTTTCCTTGTGATGAGAACCTTTACTTTCTTAAAACTTTCATATATAATGTATAGCAGTGTTAATTATATTTATTGTGTTGTATGTTACATCCCTAGTACTTATTTAGCTTATAACTAGAAGTTTGTATCTTTTGACTATTTTCATCCAAGGGGGAATTGAATAAAGAAGGTTTTAATATAAGTTTAAATGTTTTTCCATATTATAAGGTACGTATATATCTATCATGGAAATTATAGAAAATATGAAAAAGTTTTTAAAAATTAATCACTCCAAATTCCACCACCAAGAACTAGTTTCTGCCTTGATTTTAGCATTTTAGTTATTTTTGCTAAGTTTTAGTCATAAATTTTTACATAGATGGGATCACAGGGTATAAAGGAAAATCAAATTTAATGCAATTATGAAATTTATGAAAACTTGAAATAACATGTTAAAATATTAACAAAGATTAATAATTCAATGGGAAAAATGGAAAGTCTCCTCAAAATATTTTCAAATGCTCAATAATTACATAATATCAAAACTGGTGATCCAAGTGTATTGTAAACTGAAATAGCACAATTGTAAAATGATTGTGCCTTTTTACTAGAAATACCTGCTCTGCTTTTCATGTATCAGAGATTCTGCATATAATTTTTAGGACTCTTAGACTTTATTTTATTAGTAACTACAATTATAATTTACACATTTCTCATCCTAGGAAAATATTTTCAAAGAATTCATTAAGTACTAGTACTTACATAAGAATTATGTGCTCAAAAATAAATAATTCTCATTGAAAGTTAGATGGGATAAAATGCTAGAAAAAAGAACTAGCAACCTCAGTTTGAGCTACTCATTCTGAAGAGAGTTTGTATGGAACATGAGAGAGAATGATAAGATGCTAAAAGCACATTAATGTGGAAATATGCTCCAGTAATTGTGGATTAAGGTACTCTGAGCACAGCCTGAAGATGTGCACCCTGTTTTTGCACCTTGTGTTTGCACCTTGTGTTTGCACCTTGCACCTTTATGTGAATTTTTTGAAGTCCCCTTCCTCAAAATGCTTTACTTCCATCTGTCTGGAAACAGTCTAAATATTGATGATGTTATTTATACAAGATGTCTTACTGCCATCTTCTGGAAAATTGTTGTAATAAATATTTGAATCTATGATGTCTGTGACATGAACAGTGCTTCCTTAGCTGTGGAACCTTGTGCATTACATAACCTGCTCAGCCATACACAATAGCTCTGCTGAAAACATACCTTTCAATGTTGTATTTATATTAAAGGGAATATTATTCTTGAATTATGCAAGCTTCCAATATGAGCTCTTGAAACAGATACCTCTCCCATGAAAAATAGCTGTATTGTATATAATTTTATATTCCTATTTTTAGTCAATATTACTTAAAAGCATTTCCATGTCCTTAAAGATGTAATTTTAAATGATATGTTAAATTCCGTAATATAAATACTATAATTCACCTGACTTTCCTCTCATATTGAACATTTCTGTTATTTACAAATTGTTACTATTATAAGCATTTTTCTCTGTAGGTGGGTAGAAAGAAAGAAAGAAAGAAAGAAAAAGAAAGAAAGAAAGAAAGAAAGAAAGAAAGAAAGAAAGAAAGAAAAGATAAACAGATACAGGTATTTAAAAATTGCATAGGGAGAGATTTTAAAGAAGAAATTTCTAGTACAGGTAGCGTGAAGATCTTTAGGAAGCTTCCAATAGAGTTGTTGCACATTAAACTTCCATTGATAGTATATAAAATTGTCTGTTTTTCCATACATTGGTCAGTACTGAATTGTCCCTTTTAAATTTTTGCTAAAAAAATTTTCATTAAAAAGCAAATTATGAATGCTATCATATATTACTGATTTGAATCTTCTCTCTATAGAAAACAAAAAGATGTATTTTAAATACTTTAAAATGTAGCCAATGAAAATTTTGTTTGCTTTAATAATATCTTTATAAAATACTGAAACTGCTGTGTTGAGTTTGGGGGTGGTCGTGGTCCAGTGGTTAAGACTTCACCTTCCAGTGAAGGGGATGCAGGTTCCATCCCTGGTCAGGGAGCTAAGATCCCACATGTCTTGTGGCCACAAAACCAAAACATAAAACAGAAACAATATTGTAACAAATTCAATAAAGACTTTAAAAATGGTCCACATCAAAAAAAAATCTTAAAAAAAAACACAATTATATGCTATTTAGCACTTCAAAAAACCCAAGGGTCATGAATATCAAAGTATGCTAGAGTATTATATTTTGAAAAATGATAAGGAATTTTCTTCCCGAAGCAAGATACTGAATCAGTCTGGCTTAGAGGCAAAGTGGATGTATATATATGTTTTTCTTCTAGCACTGGTGTTCATCCTGGAAGGATATGTCCCCCATTTTGAAAAAAAGATTATAATAGTACTATGGTTTGAAAACTAGGAAACAAAAGTTATTGACTAACTATTTGATCAGCTATTGTTGAGAAAAATAAATATAAAAGTTTGAGTTACCTGGGTTTGAAGGCAGCCTAAATATAATTTTTTTTAATTTTATTTGAGATTTTTATGGCACAGAAAACCCTATGACCTCAAAAGCTTTTAACTCCACTTTGACAGACTAAACTAGGTTACTTCTCTATATTCTATTTTTATGCATTTCTTTACTGCCTGAATCCTTCCTCATGTGATTAATAGCAGATCATCCTCATCCCCATTAATGTTGCTTCTGAGACTGCATCTGGAACCATATTAAGGAAAGAAGAACAGAAGGTCATGGGGAAGGAGAAGGAAAACAAAACAAAAAGACTAGCCCAAGGACCACAAGTCCTGCTTTACTATAACCTGCTCTCCCAAGTTCTTATGGATTGCTAGAATTTCAATACAAGAGACCAAGAATTACTGGCTAGAAACAAAAGACACAAATAAAGAGGAAATGGGGAAGGATGGTGCTAAAGAGGGTGGGTTGATGAACAGCTTTGAGAGGTTTCATAACTTGCTGCCTAGCTGCTAAATGTACTTACCATATCCCTGCCACTTGTTTGCTCTGTGACCTTGGGCAAGGTATGCCACCCTGACCCTTAATTTTTTTCATCTGTAATATGGAGCTAATAGTAACACCTATCATGGGGTTGTTGTAAGGATTAAATATGTTAATATATGTGAAGTACCTAGAACAGTGCCTGGTATGTAGAAAATACTATGTAAGTTCGTTCGTAGTTGCATTGAATAGAGGAATAGAGAGAGGTGGAGAAGGACAAGGATGGGCAAAGAGACTTGAGAGAAATGTTGCAATGTGTTATGAATATCAAAAGTCGTTTCCTGAAGGATATAAAAAATTTTATTTGGTTTAATGGAGCATGGATGTTTCTTGAATGTAACTCTGCCAAGATGGAGTCATGTAGTATCCAAGCTCCATTCAGTCACAACTGTTTTGACATTTAAATATGATCTTGATTAGATCTCAGTTTTATGAAAGCAGTACTTAGTCTCTAGTGGCAAACACAGAACCTGAAAGAGCTTTATGTATCATGTCAGGGGGAAGGAAGTAGCAAATAATGAGTCAGAGTTAACCGGTTTTTTAATATTCTTTGAAACTTGATTTCCCTCTTCCTACTACAGATAAAACACCATTGAGTAATATCAAGTATAAGAATGGAAAGTTTTATTCAGAAAAAATTGAAGTTAACTACTTGAAGTTTATTTGAACATCATTTTTAAAGCTATTTTAAAGGCTGAAGAAACTAATAAATACAGACTGGTCTTAGTTGTTAGAGAAAAGCAAAGAAGAAATCCAGATAATCAAAAACTTACTTTGAAATATTTACATATTGAAACGACGTTTCTGATATTCCTGACATTCACAATATTTAATAAACTGAACATTTTCCCAATCCTTACTGTGATGGTGTTTTTATTATCATGGATCAGTCAGCATAACAGAAGCCATTTGATGTATCCAGATATAAAGTGTTAACGCGGAATTAGGGACTCTCAGGACTGTTGGAAGAGCTGGGGTAGAGATGGGGGAGGATAGGGTAGAGGTCAGAAAGCAGCTGCTGAAGGTCAGAGACTGAGAATGAAGATGTCAGCCTGTTTCCAAGCATCCAGCTGCAAACACCTCTGAAAAAATAATGGCTTCCTATTCATTTCCATCTTCTAACTCTCTAGAAAGTTTTTTTCATTGGTGAGCTCTAACCCAGAACCACACAAAGAAGGGGATTCTGGAAAATGTAGACCCTAGCCTTAGAAGGAAGTGACAGTGGTGCCAAAGGGATGAAAGTGAGCTAACACAAGACATAATAAAAGTTCTGCATCTTATTGCTTTGGACCGTATTCCAGAGATAAAGCTATTACTTTTCACTGATAAAACATCATATTTAGTTTCATGTTTATTTTTCACCTCTACTCTTTCTGCTGCTCTGACCTGTACCATTTCTGGACAGAGGGGAAGAAATAATGTAATTGGGTGTTTTAAAAGACTTACTTAGTCATTGTTTTTACGTGAAAATGTCTTTTATTTATCTGTTCTTTCAGTACCTTGACCTGTTTTGGTGCAGAAGCAAGAGAGAAACTATCACAAAATCAAATCCTTCTATAAATATCAAAAGAGAATTGGATGCTTAATAAAAGAACATTTAAATGACATGATTGTTGAGGAAGTGGGAATGTCAACAGGGAATATACAAATAATTGAAAGATCTGTCTCAGAGATGAAAATAATTACACGTTAACTAGAGTTATAAAACTTCCTTTTCTCTACTATCTTATATTTGACCTCAAACTTTTCATTATCTTTTTCAAAAAACATTTTAATTTGAACATGCCTATTTTAAATCATGTAAGTTTACAAAACTCATTTTGTTCTTTTAAGTGGAAAGACTAAGCATTTCTAAGCCATGTCTAAAATTATAAGATAAAGTAAGACATTATTAGAATAAAATTATTGCTAACTTTGATAAGAATCTTTTTAAGTAATAGCATTCAATGTCACAATTAAAGAGATTTTATCATTTCATATTTGCTGAAAGGTAGTTTTAAAGAATCATTTAAGAGAATATAACATGTTTTACTATGTTTTATTTTATTACCAAAAATACAGAAATATAAATGCAAAATAAACCTTTGACAATTAGTGTGTGCTTAAATTTTTAAGCTGCTGTGAAAATATGAATACTAGAAAGAAAAAAGTACTCTAGATAAAAGTGAATTTTTTTTAAGTTAATAATTAGAATTGAAATTCCTACAAAAATAGTTTAATGAAATAGCTATAATTTTTAAACTGTTTCTGCCTCCTTTGCTGAGTATACAACATTGCAATTTTATTAGTAGCTTTACTAAGTTGATCTTCAGTGTACACTTTTTATGGTTAAAATGTTATAACAGCTCAAGGATTTATTCTGAAATGTCTAAACCAATACTTTAAAATCTTCATAAATATTTCCTAAATCCACACCAAGAATCCCAAGCTACAATTAAAATATTAATCAGTAGACTATGCATTTATAATAGATTTAATGGACCTGAATATGCTAATAATGAAGAAATGTTATGGTTTACAGTTTACATATTTTATATAAAAGCACTCCTTATGAAAGCTAATGACTCGTGCAAATGGAAGTAGTGTTTTAGAAATATAATGTGAGTTTTGAAAAACAAGTAATTTGATAAATTTATGAAGAAATTTAATTTTTTCTTACTTCTTGGTTATATTTTCACATCTATTAACTTGAACATTTTTTAAACCAAAATCTATTTGGAAAATATTTTGAAGATAATGAGTGTTCAAGATTTTAAGCAAAAGTACTTTAAAATGTGTAACTTTCAATGTTTACCTTATAAGTCATTTTCCATAAAAGAATTCAGGTCTTAAACCTTGTTTAATATGCCTGACTATTCTGTGTTTATTCATGTTAACATTTAAATGAAATGTTTGAGTTATCAAATATTCTTATTCTTTCTTTGGCCCTCTAGTGTTGGGAAGACCTAGGTTTTAATTCAACCCCAAATCTTCACTCCACCTCTTCCCAGTTATAGGGACTTGCAAAGAGAGATTTACCTTCCTCTATATTTAATTCCTTCATTTGTAAGATAGGAATAAATAATATTTACTTCAGAGGATTACTGGGTAATTTTAAATTTAAAATGAGATAATTATAAATAATTTTTCACAATGACTGTCATCTAATAAATGCCCAGTGCATGGGTTTTATTATATGTTTTTTGTTGCTAAAAATGAATATGTGGAACCAGCTGAGGAAAAGATGACAGGTAGACTTCCCCTATTTTATTATTTTTTTTTATTTTACTTCCTCAGTGATTACTGTATATTGGTGTTTCTTGTTCCCTGATTAAAGAAAGAATTTACTTTTAAAAAGCACTGATTAAACAATATGTACATTAAAAGCAAGATAAAATAAGTGAGTGCAAATTTTAAATCAACTCTGGCAAACAGTTATTCAGAACCAGCCTAAAATGGCTAAAAGTGTCAGGCATATAATGACTAAAATTTGTGAGCTCCATGTGTGCCAAGCTGATTCTAAGTGGTTTGCCAGGGTTAAGCTGATAACACCTCCTATTTACTCCTTAAATAGCAACTATGGATGTTCCGTGAGAATAAAAGAAAGGGCAGACAAACTAGATGACATTTAAATTTATATATTTTTTGTAAGGACAGTCTTGTCCATCATTGTGAAAACAATTTCAAACTCAGCTGTAAAGTTTTAAAAATTGTTTCTACTGCCAGATGAAATTAGCAGAGTTTTGCCTGCAGATGGTGCTAGATCCTCAGTTCCCAGGTAACACGCAAGAAGTGCAAAACGATCATTTAGTAAGAGAGCACATTAAATATTTAATGCAAACAACATTTTTCAAAAATAAACTGCTTCACTAACACAACAGTCTTTCTTGTGAGCCTAGAAGTCTTCCTTACACCTAGTGATTAATCAATAATTACAGCCACTTGGCTGACTGCAGTTAACAATTCCCATTGTGCTAGTAAGGAATGAGTTGCATTTGAAGATTTGGTGACTTAATCTCTATGAGATTTAAATTGCTGTGAGAAGTATTAAGGTAAGCAGAAAACCTTTTGTTTTTCATACAAACATTAAACTTGGAAATTTCTAGCAATTAAAATAGCCAGTACTTTCAGATATTTCAAAATTATACCTCTTTTTTTTTTCCTGTTACTGACAAATAATCATAAGTGAAGGATAATGGATATTCTCCTTCTTGGAACCATAATTTTATCTGATGTAAGTAGGGTCCCCCCAGTTATATGTCTTACATATGACAATACCTGGAAAGTCACTGACTTGAGACACTAGGAACTTGAGAAAAGTATTAAGGATTACTGAACACAATCATTATAGTGAGAATAATTCCACTTTATTTCCCAATTCCCTCAGGTAGACAGAAATATAAATAGACCAAACATACATAGATTCTGATATCAAACTTAAACCTTGCTCACCAAGGAATTGTCCTTGCTAGTGTGGCCAAGAGATACTGCTATGGTCTAATTTAGATTCTCATTCTAAGATCTCAGGATCTTCATTTGCATTTCCTTTACTGCTTTGGTTCAGTGTTGCCTGAGCTGGGATGCTCCTCTCTTGGTTGAGCGCTCTGATTCTGAATCAAAGGAAATTCTTAGGATTTGCTTTTCCATGGCTCCAAGTTGTGTTTTTAGCCACCAAGACCTGTCATTCATTTCTAGGCAAGATCTTGATGATGCCTCCTATGTTACTTTATTGAGCAGGCAGCTGCAGGATGCCTCATCCCCCTACTCTGACCTCTTCATGGCCACATCAGTGTCCTCTGCTGGTGCATTCTCACTGATGATTTGCAATTTCTGAGGACCAGGAAATAAACAGAACTTTTTTTTTTTTTCCTTTCAAATCCTTTCTTGTGACAATAGTCAATTCTTTCTTTGGAGTTGACCTGAAACCTATCTCCCCACAGCCAAGATTCAAGACATTTTCAGTGTAATGCCATCAACATACCCTGCCTGCGGTGTTACAAAGTGAAATAAATAAAGCATCAGAGGGCTTCCCTGGTGGCGCAGTGGTTGAGAGTCCGCCTGCCGATGGAGGGGACGCGGGTTCGTGCCCCGGTCCGGGAAGATCCCACGTGCCGCGGAGCGGCTGGGCCCGTGAGCCATGGCCGCTGAGCCTGAGCGACCGGAGCCTGTGCTCCGCAACGGGAGAGGCCGCAACAGTGAGAGGCCCGCGTACCGCAAAAAAA
>NW_020175410.1:4613182-4698436 GCF_003031525.2 Neophocaena asiaeorientalis asiaeorientalis
CGCCCCCAAAAAAAAAAAAAAAAAAAAAAAAAAAAAAAAAAAATAAAGCATCAGAGATGCTGTGTAGAGTGTGACCACTTCATTTCCTACACAGCAGCCTACAAAGAAGAGTAGAATGGTTCAACCCAAGAAAAAAATCACAAGGCAGCAGCAGAGCTTGGTGAAAAACGTGGGTACCTTCTCAGAGAAAATGCATCATGTCTCACATGAGTGACAAAAATATTTTGAAAAATATTTTAGTTTTCTTTTTCTCCCCATAAAAGAAGAAACAGCTGTAGGAAATGGAAACTGACCTTACCAGAACATAAAACCTGAACTGCTCATTTTGAGGGTTGGCATACAGCTGTGTGCTGGGCTCTGAAGAGCAGAAGTGGAATTCTTCTAGAGCCATATGGTTGAATCAAGAAGGGCAAAGGGTTAGAGCAGACAGAAGGCAGTTTACAGGTAATGACAAAGTCCTGAAGCATAATATATTCTAAAATGCTTCCAGTCTTAGATTCACATTAAAAAGGAGGAGGCTGCCAAGAAATACACTAATGTGTTTTTCTCCTGAGAGAACAAAGATCCCCAAAGCACTACCTGTCAGCTCTGCTTAGGTGACCTTACCTTCCAGTCACTGTTAAACTGAAGAATTAAGAGAGAATCCTATTTCTAATTGTTTTGAACATCATGATAGTCTTCCAAATGAATACCTACTGAGTTACCACTAAAACACAAAAATCCTTTATTAACCCATATAGGCAGACTGATTACAGGCTCTGCCAATCTGTATTACTAAGCACTAACTAACCTATTGAGACAACTTGCTAGAAAGAGTTGTTTCATTCCCCATCCCTCAGGGGAAACGAAACTGACAAGCATGGTTGAAACCAAGATGGATAAACAGTTTGTAGCTTCTGATAGAATTCTCCTGCTGAAAATACATATGTGAGATTTTAACTAATTAGGCCTCAAGCTCTTCGCAAAAGCCACATTGCAATTAATTAAGATGCTACTCATTATTTTTCAAAACACAAATTCTTTATCATAATTTACAAAACTGTCAGAGAAAACATATTCACACTACCATATTATAGCTTTTATGCTAAAAGAGATAAAATATTTAAGATGAACTTTGTTATTTTTAAGCTGTTCATTTCAGTTGAACTTCGCATACTATTATGAACACTTTAGTTAACATGTAATTATAATTGAATTAACTGAAAATTAAAATCAAGAGCTGTAACCTTTCATTGAGACCCAAATTTAAAGAATTATCACATCCACTATTAAAAGCAGTGCTATGAGGGACTTCCCTGGTGGTACAGTGTTTAAGAATCCACCTGCCAATGCAGGGGACATAGGTTCAAGCCCTGGTCCGGGAAGATCCCACATGCCATGGAGCAACTAAGCCTGTGCACCACAACTACTGAGCCTGCGCTCTAAAGCCCGCGAGCCACAACTACTGAGCCTGCATGCCACAACTACTGAGGCTGCATGCCACAACTACCGAAGCCTGTGCACCTAGAGCCCATGTTCCACAACAAGAGAAGCCACCACAACAAGAAGCCTGTGCACGGCATCAAAGAGTAGCCCCCGCTCGCCGCAACTAGAGAAAGCCCGCGCACTGCAACAAAGACCCAACACAGCCAAAAATAAACAAATAAATAATTTTTTTTTAGAAAAAGAGCAGTGGTGTGAAAGGGGACCTGTCAGTGGAAATCTTGAAAGATAAAATTAAGAGAACACATAAAAATTTTAAATAATAACCTCTGATATATTACTTTTAATAATTTATTTTAATTAGTAGAATAATAATTCCACTGCCAAAAATGTTTATTGAGCAGTTTCTAATACTAAATAATAAAATATTTTAAGTGAGCATCAATAGGAAAAGAGTTAAGTTATTATACATCCAGCTATGAAATTTCTATAGACCATATAAAAGAGTAAGTCATGCAGAACTTTATATCTTTTAAAGATGGCTATGTTATATTAAATGAAAAATATGAAAAGGCAAATTTTTAGACAATAATTATACTACACTCTCATTTTAAAATGTGTATGTGTTTTCATGCACATATGTTTTTAATAATAGAAAATTTCTATAAAGACAGATATCAAATTTTTAAAATTGGTTACCTTAGGGAAGTATGATCAAGAGCTGAGGGGTGATATATGTAGATTTTAATTATTACTTCTTATATATATTTATATTGCTTAAATTTTTTATAGTGATCTTAAATTATTTTTGTAATGTATACTTTTGCAGAATCTTCAATTAGCCTCAAACAATGCAGCTCTCTTGAAATACCAAGTAAGAGACATTCAGAATAATATATATGAATTGAAAATCAAAGAACCACTGCATAGTTTATCTTAACTGAAAAGGAGCAATAAAAATTAATTAAAAATTTAATATGTTCTTTGTAGAAAATTTTAGTTGCAGTACTTATACTCTTTTCACAGTAAAAGATTTTCCTGATTATTGCATATGTATTTAAGTTGGAAACTGTTGTATTTAAATTAAGGAGAATGGTTTACAGTCCCATGAGAGCTATCATAAGATTAAAACTAATTGCTCAGAATTTTCATCTGAGGCCAAACTGGACAGGTAATCAGTCATAAGCTAATGTTATTAACTTGATTCATGTGATCAAACTCTATTTCTGATAATACGAGGCAAGGGGGTGGGCAGGAAAGAAATATGCTACATATAAAAATGATGGAACCAAGTTCTTCTGTTTGCATTAGTTCTAACATTTAGAGGTCACATTTACAGCAAAGACTTGAGTTTACTACCTGAATAATTCAAGCAAAAAGCTCACATTTGCCTAAATTCATGGGAGCAAAAAACCACAAAATACTTTTTCTATTTATAAGTTTGTAGAGTGCCTTTTATGTGAAAATTTTGGAGGCTTATGTGAATTAACTATAGTTTAAAATGAATTAATGAACATTTTACTTTAAAGATAGAATTAAAATACACTATCCAATGTATATATATAATCTGAGGTATGGAGGAATGAAGCAAACTTCCCCAAAGACTCATAAATCAGATAAAATGCAATGGTTAATTTTCAGTAGAATCTAAACTTATCAAGGGTCAGTCTTGACTAGGTACAGATTTGTTTTGTTTCAGAAAATGACCACTATCTTTCTTTTTGAAAAAAATATGTGATATTTGATACATACAAAAGAAAATGGCACTATATCTCTAAAGTTATAAAGCGTACCAAAATGGACACATACAATTCAATCATTCAATTCAGAAATATGCCAATGCCAACACAGTTGCACCACTTTCTATGCTCCTCTTATAATCCTGCTTCTCCCCACTCCAAACTACTGTCCTGTATTTTGTGTTTATAACCCGCGCTAGACAACCTCTAAGATGGTCCCCAATAACCACCACATCCTGATATTCACACCCTTATGAAATCCCCTTCTTTTGAGGGTGGGCTGAACTTAGTGATTCACTTCTAACAAATAGAGTATGACAGAAGGAATGGCTGTCTCTTCTAAAATTAGGTTATAAAGTAACTAGCTTCTCTCCCTACTCCCCCTTCTCTCTTTCCTCCCACTCTCCTTCTCATTCTGCCTCTCTTAGTCTTTGAGGAAGGCCAGTTACCTTCCTATCAGTTTACCCATGAGAAGGCTTATACAGCAAAGAACTGAGGGAGGCCGCCAGCCAACAGCCAGGAAGAACTGAGGCCCTTAGTCCAACAACCCAGGAGGAACTGAATCTGGATAAAAACTACGAGTGATTTTGGAGTGGATCATCCCCAAGTCAAGCCTTGAGATGAGACCATCATCCTGACTGAAACCTCAAAAGACACCATGAGCCAGAGCGCTCAGTTAAACCATACCTGAATTCCTGACCCACAGGAAATGTGATATAAAATCATGTTTTTTTGAGCCACTATGTTTTAGAATAATTTGTTAGTCAGCAGCAGATAACAAATGTATTATCCTTGCCTTTAAAAAGTTTTGATAAAGAGCACAGAGTGTATTAATTTCTGTTAAATCAAACTTTTAAATTGTGTTGTTCAATTCTTCATCTTGTGAATTTTTCACCTGCTTAATCTTCTAATAATTTAGAAAGCTATTGAAATCTTTTTATCATTTCTTTTATTTGTCTAGTTCTCCCTGTAGTTTTATCAAATTTCCCTTTATATACTTGAGGCCATTAAAAGTTTCTAGTATACTAAGCCTTTTATTAGGTGGATAGACTCTGGGGACAAATTGCCTTCTGGATTTCAATCCTAATCTTATTTCTTACTATCTGTCTGATTTTAAGCAAATTATTTAACCTCCATCCCTCCATTTCTTCACCTAAAAAATGGAAACATAAATACTGCCTACCTGTTGGATTTAAATGAGGTTTAAACAAGTTAATACTTACATGCATACAACAGTAGTTGATATACAGCTATTGGTAAATCACCATATGTTCTGACTTCTTTATCCCTAATAATGCTTTTTGGTTAACAGTTACTGAAGGCTACTTAAAAATTATTTTGAAAACTACCCCATCTTTTTAACAATTTTTCCTGAAAAAAATATATTTTCCTGACTAATCTTTTTCTACTGTAACCTTCAGTGTTTCTGTCTCCTTAGGTTTTATGTGTGCTTCTGGAATTCAATGTAAGGCTGATTTTTTTTTTTTTAAATACAACCAGTCATTCTGCCTTTCAACTGTAAAGAATTAAGTGTATCGTGAATTATAAATATTTTGACTTATTTCTAGCAGTTTGGGTTTTGCTAGTTCCACTTTTGCTATTTTTTCTCCATTCATGCTTTCTCTTGGATTGGCTGAAATGCTATATTTGTTTGGTTCTTGGTACGTCTTTTCTCTTTAACTGGCTTAAGAATATTATATATTATATTTTAATCTTTATGATTACTGTCTTCGAGATTCTCAACTGATGAACAGAATATGTCACTCTTCACTCTTATTTCAAAACATATAACTTTTTCAACAGTTTGATTCCTGTCAACCTCCTTCCAAGCTACATGCTATTGTTTAATTTTATCTTCTTTTATACTCTAATTTAAAAATTATTACTATTACTTTATAAAGACATTTGATTAAATTTAGTTAAATGTTTACCAATTCGCTTTCCATTCTTTCTTGCTGCTTAACCTTCTTTTTCAAATCAATTTTTTCCTCCTAAAGTATGTTCATTCTGAAGTTCCTATAGTGAATTTCTATTGATGGTAAATATTCTGTTTTTATCTTAAAGTATTATTATGATTCCCTCATACATGAAAACAGTTTTGCTGGATACTTAATTCTAGCTTTATAGTTATTTTCTTTCTATACATTTAAGCTATTATTTCACTGTTCTTAAAATTTTTGTTACCAACCTAATTGTTATTACTCTTTTATTCTGGTTCTTTTCCAGAGAGCAATTCTCTTTTTATTTGATCTGTAGTTTGACTACAAGGTATCTGATTGTCAGTTTATTTTTAATTTATACTGTTCAATAATTATTGTGTTTCTTGTAGCTATGGATTCATCCTATACCTACTCATAAGGTTGTTTCAAGGATTAACTTAATGAAAGTCAAGTGCTGTGAACAATAACCTGCACATAGTAGATACTATGTATGTGTTTTCTATTGTTATTGAATAATGATTCCTTTTATTATCTTCTCCTTTAATATTTCCACACCCCCCCCCCATTATTTGTATTCTTTCCTCTAGGACACCCATTAGGAATAGAAAACACTTTTCCATTCCAATCTTCATGTCAGTTTACTAATCTTTCCTATTTTCCAAATCCTTGTTTCTCTATGCTACTCAGTAATTTCCTCAGACCTACCTCTAAATCACTAATTATCTTTTAAGTATTGTCTAATCTGCTATTTAATCCATCTCTGCCTGACTCTGTGCCCTGCATTTGATCTTTACAGTGTCCCACCTAGGCTCCCTGCCCTATAGTTTCTGATGGAGCCAGGACAAGGGGAGTCATCAGCAGCAGATCTAAGTTCAAGAGGAGGGAGATGTCAGGGTATTTAGTCCCCCCTTGTCTCCCTGTGTTATCATAACACTTGCATTTTAAGAGAGTTAACATTTTACTTCGTTGTAAAGGTGGCATTTATTCTTGATATATGAAAGACACAAAAACACAAAGGGTGTTTTTTTCTGAAAGCCTGAATCACATTCTTCAGAATCATGACCATTCCCAAATGAACCAGGAAAAACAAATCATTTTTGCATCACCTGAATATTGCCATGCCCATCATCACTGAGTGTTTTATGTGAAATTGCTTCAAGAATGTTAAAGATAAATAAGCAAATCCTTTTCCACTGTAAATAAGAGAGGCAGACCAATCCTCTTTAGATGTAGCACATCTGCTAACAGAATGGGAAATGTTGAAAGAAGATGGAGAATCTGATTACAAGAAAGAAAAAAGAAGTTTAGAGATTTGGCATAATGTGATCTAAAGCTTTCAGAAAAGGAAAAAATAAAGACTGCCAAAAAGTGAATTTATGAGCTAACATTTTTTTTCTTCTGACATAAAAGATGGATGATAATCATAAAAATGCTTTGCTACTTTTCTATATATCTTATTACTTATTTACATGCAATTACTACAATATTAATGACATACATAAGGTAGAAAGATTGTGAGTTAACTTCTAAATTTAAGAAGGAAGAACAGAATTTTAAAATTAAGGAAACTAACTACATACTGTACACAAAAACTACTGCATTAGACAAACCTTCTTCACCCCCATCTATATTTTACAAATATTCCCTGACCACCTAAATTTAATAAGCCTGAGAATGGGCACCGCTATAGTCCAGGCTCATTTTTAGTTTCCCTGCAAATTTCAATGAAGCATGTGTATATCATTTCCAGAGCATCTTTCCTCATCCTCAATACCCCTATTTTGAGTTAGTAGCAGGAAATCTTAACCAACTCCTCAGTTCCGTCCGATGATCATTTTACTAATCCTAACCTGTACTATGACATAGTCTTGCCAAGGTTCTTGAGATGATAAATAACTAGGTCAGTTTGGCCACTCCAAAGCACTGCTAACCATTCTTGAGCTTCCCAAGACCAAAAACCATCCAGAGCTCACTCTTGAGCTTTCCACCTGACCTAACTATGCTTTTAACCATGCTATAATGACAGAAATAAAATAGTAATGAACACTAGGATGACAACTGTTTGCCTTGATATGCATGCATCTAGTTATTAGGTCAAGGATATTTTATTGCCTGTGTAAAGGAAATTAACTATCATATTTCAGCGCATATAAAACATAGTTCAACTACTAAAGTATAAAACATGTAAATCAGAAAAAAAAATCTAATGAGATCTGGCCTCTCACAATTCAAGAGGCTAAAAAGCACTGGTGTTCATGCTTTGGAGTTGGCAAATTAAGCTTGTCTCAGAAGTGTTAGATTTATCTAAAGAGAAACCCTAAATTCGAGGAAAGCATCAGTGTATTTCTTTTTAAAAGATGACATTTAAATGAAGGTTTCCTTCAAACCAACAAAGATGGTATGTCTTGAAAGTGCTGAAGACATGGCAAGTATGAATAATTCTAAAACCAAACCCAATTTATTCTAATTTTATATAACTTGATAGAGTAAAACATCAAAGAGGAAATGTGAAACAGCACTCTGTGTTGCTGAAAGTTAGACAGGGAAAACAATGAACAAATGTACCTGTCTCGAAAAATGTATAAGTGGACTCAGCAAACTAGATAGTTTTTATCAATTATTAAGGATGCATGTGACGGGAATTTTTCAGCATACTTTCCTTCTCCCCTCTGCCTTATAGTTTTAAAGGTTCTTTGTTCCTTTGATTTATTGTCCTGTTTCTGCATTCCAGCCCCAGAGTCATAGTTAAGGGGACAGCTAAAATTAAGGGACTAAGGAGTAGTCTGTCAATCTTTGCCCCTTGGGTGGAAGGCTGCTATAAAGCAAATGAAAAATGAAGCATCATTAAGAATAAATTGTAGGTTTTGAGTATGCTCCTTTATTCTCAAAATGGGTTTTCTTTTTTGAGAATCGTCTCTTTCCATTTGAATTGGCTTGTATTATAAGCTGATTGTGGCATTCTGTTTTCCTCTGAGTCTGCCCAGATGTTCCTTCCATTTAGAGGAAAAAAAAATTCTACTTCTAATACAAAGTTCTGTATTTTTAAGTCCCATCTGATGAGTTAGGTTTCAAAGTCCTAGTAAATTTTTCAGAAGCTTAAGACTTTTTTTGTTTTAATCTGCATTTTGCTTTCTAATTTGAAAAGAGCTTTTACTGACTTTTTAAATTTTTTTTAATTTGTTTTTAAAGTTTTCTCACGTTTTGCCAATCAGCTAAGTTTTACATTTCAAAGCAGCATCTTCGTGTAAAAGTCATAATCTATCACTCAGTTTTGAAATATATCAATAGCTTTATTTTCACTTTTTGTTACCACTGATTATTATTACAGATGGATAAGTTTCTTTGGAATTACATTTAATTTGTAAATACAGAAAACTGTATATAAATATAAATTAAATATCACAGTGAGCTGAGGAAATGAAGAGTACACATTTATAATTATGCATGGAAGGGAAGAGATAAAACCTAATCTTTCAACATCATTTTTAAAAGCAACTTTGATTAAAATGCTCATTACATAATAATTCTAAGGTAAATCAAAACAATGGAGTTAATGCATATATTTATTAAAACACTCAAAAGAAAATAAAACCAAAAGGAATAATTTGTCTATCACACATGATGTATTTCTCACCTATTTTCATTTGAGGGGAAAAAATGTTGGCAAAATCATGGCATGGGTAGAAGAGAAGTTAGGTTTTATTAACAAGTAGCTTGAAAAACAGAGTGTTAGGAAAGAATTTCTCAGGCCAGTTATTATAGGAACGTCATTGTTATCAAAGTCAAGAATTTGCAGAAGCCATTTCACCTATGTCTCAATATCCAAATGTAGGAGAAAGGAAACATCTTCAAGTAAGCCCTAGAAACTGATGGAAGGCTAATGCCCAGACTCCTGACATAGCAGGAAGGACTGTACAGGGTATGTCAACAAGAAAAAGAGAATAATGAAGACTCTCCAACAGCCCATGCACCCTGACACAGTATGCCATCCTCCAGATCTTGTCCAAACAGCCAGGTTGTCCTCTTTCCTCTCCAGGTTTATCTCCCTTTCCCCCATCCTCCCAGGCTGAACTACTTGCAGTTGAATTACTGAAAAACCACTGACCAACTTTTATTAACACTTTTAGTTTGGGCTCAAGCTTTATTTCCTTAATAGTATTCTCCTGGCTCCTTCAGGCAGCTTGAGTATCTGCACTCCTAGAGCCTTGTGCATATTTTAACTGTCTCTGATGTCATACTCTATTATAAGCTCCTAGCACCAATCATAATGCTGGTGTACAGGAGGTGATCAGAAAATGTCAGGTGGATTCATGAAGAAATCCAACAGAGCATTTTAGTTCTACTTAAACTATAGATTGATACAAGATTTTTTAAATTAACACTTTTTTAAAAATAGATCTTTATTGGAGTATAATTGCTTCACAATACTGGGTTAGTTTCTGTTGCACAACAAAACAAATCAGCCATATGCATACACAAGTCCCCATATCCCCTCCCTCTGGAGCTTCCCTCCCATCCTCCCTATCCCACCCCTCTAGGTCACTGCAAAGCAGCAAGCAGATCTCACTGTGCTACGCTGCTGCTTCCCACCAGCAAAATTTTTTACATTCGGTAGTGTATATATGTCGATGCTACTCTCACTTCACCCCAGCTTCGCCCTCCCACCCCATGTCCTCAAGTCCAGCTTTTGACAAAATTCAACACCCATTTATGATAAAAACTCTCCAGAAAATGGGCACAGAGGGAACCTACCTCAATATAATAAAGGCCATATATGACAAACCCACAAGAAGCATCATACTCAATGGTGAAAAACTGAAAGCATTTCCACTAACATCAGGAACAAGACAAGGATGTCCACTCTCATGACTCTTATTCAACATAGTTTTGGAAGTCCTAGCCACAGTAATCAGAGAAGAAAAATAAATAAAAGGAATACAAATTAGAAAAGAAGAAGTAAAACAGTCACTGTTTGCTGATGACCTGATACTATACATAGAAAATCCTAAAGATGCCACCAGAAAACTACTAGAACTAATCAATGAATTTGGTAAAGCTGCAGGATCCAAAATTAATGCACAGAAATCTCTGGCATTCCTATACACCAACAACGAAAAATCAGAAAGAGAAATTAAGGAAACACTCCCATTTACCACTGCAACAAAAAGAATAAAATACCTAGGAATAAACCTGCCTAAGGAGGTGAAAAACTTGTACTCAGAAAACTGTAAAACACTGATGAAAGAAATTAATGATGACCTAAACAGATGGAGAAATTAACACTTTTTAATAAATACTGTTATTATGATAAATCGATGCTTATCTTTAGAGTATCACATTCTTTTTTAGAAAACATATTATGATACATAAAAACTAGCTGTAATTTTTACAAGAAAAAGTATAAGTGATTCCAATGTTAACTTTTACTCATTCAAATGCTGTTACAGATTTTAGAAAGATGCAGGATTCTCAGTTATCCTGTGCAAATTGTTGGCTTATTAGTTTTCATCACACTGAAATTTAACAAGCGTGTAGGATTTTTGTCGCAAAGGCTCTGAGGCCAAATTACAGGTCACTCTATAAGAATTGTGTTCTCACCGTAACTTGGAAATATTTCTTAGAGGGAACATTGTTTAAATTCCAGAAATTTCTAGATACAAAATGTCATCTATCAATCAGAAAAACTAAATGCTGTTTCTAGGTTCTGAATTACCCAAGAGTGGACAATTGCAAAGGGAAGCTACAAAAATTTTCATGTGTATAAAGTTGAGTCTATATTTGGAGAGAAAATGATTACTTTATATCTTCATAATGGGTGATACAGAGTTAAGAGTGTTATCCTAGCCATATTTATTGACATGTGATCTTTTCTTTCACATT
This sequence comes from Neophocaena asiaeorientalis asiaeorientalis, assembly GCF_003031525.2. Lineage (NCBI taxonomy): Eukaryota > Metazoa > Chordata > Mammalia > Artiodactyla > Phocoenidae > Neophocaena > Neophocaena asiaeorientalis. The sequence continues at coordinate 4,624,164 of NW_020175410.1, forward strand.
ATTTTGGCTTATGCTTATCATCATCACAAATTTTACATTTTAGTGTGGTTATCCACTGGTATTTTTTAGAACTTTTTCAGTGCCAAGATGGAAAGAAATGTCATACAGTAGATTTACAGGAGGTGAAGGTCTCTTTAAATACTTTTGAGCTGTTCCACTATGCACTGATTTAAGAATTGGATGATCTAAAGCTGTTATTTTCTTCTTTCCATAACTTGAGGGCAATTTACACCAACCAACAAACTCCACAATCTTTATATCATACCCCATATCTCAGAAGTGCTAGTAATATTATATAAGCCCATGCATCACTTTCCACCTGAATGTCATCCCAATTCACCACAGGTGAAGGTCTTAGTGATACTACAGCATCCTAGGCACTATCACATTCTATTTGTCACCAGAAATGAGACCCTGTTGGCATTTAATTTCACTCCCCCCCAACCCCAATTAGACCCTAAAACAAGGATTTGAGTGCAAGCAGTGTATTGGAAGATGAGCCCAGGTAGCACACGTAGCATAGTGGAAAAATGAGACAAGAGAAGCAAAGTCGACTAAGAAAATTTACTATTGTGGTCACCTGGAGACTGATCTAACACAGAGTAGTCTCACAGTTCAAACTTATTCAATGAAAACCTGAGGGGGCAGTGGTATTTATCTACAAATTCCCACTAGTCATTGTTTGAAGAATGTTATGGGGGGATGAGAGGTGGGCACTAGTTCCCTTGCATTCCAATCTGCATGGGCAAAGTGGAGAAGCCAGAAAAATTCTTCTGGCAAAGAGATGCACATGCTGATGATTAGAAGAAAGGCTTATGTATCATGGTAGTTCTAGGAGCAAGCTCGAGGAGCAGCCAGTAATAGCACTTCTTGACTTATATAACCCCAAAATATCAAGAGCATGTGTCAAGAAGGCTGATGTCAGCTGCAATGGTGGAAAAATCATTGATCTGTTACTCAGTTTCTAGACCTAAGCCATTTCTGATTCCCAACTGAAAGGGATGGTGGGTACCATTAAGGAAGGACCCTGTAACACCACAGCAGGTATAGCAGGTATTCCCCCAGTCTGCCCCAGAGGGATCCATGATATGTATCTATATAGCTGCACATGGAAGAAAGTGGAAAACAGGTTCTTCAAGGACTGTTAGATACAGGGTTGAGCTGTAATTGATGCTGAGGACACTTTTTATGGCATAGGAGGTACAGCAGAGAGCATATTACCACGGACCCCTCTCGTCCTACTATATACTTTATCACCCAAAAGCTCCCAAGTTAATAAAATTTTTAATGGCCTCTTAAATGCCCAGCTGAGTCTTCAGTCTGAGGATCATATTCTGAGAGGTTGGGGTTTGGGATGCTGTTCTTCAAGATTCAGTATATACTTTAAACCAAAAGCCATTATATGGTTATATTTTCTCAAAAGCTAGAATATATAGGGCTGGATCCAAGGTATGGGAATAGGGGTAGACTCTCTCATCATCACTCCTACTAAACCACTTGGGGAATGTTTGCTCAACTCTCCCACAGCTTTAGGTTCCACTGGATTAGAGGCACTGGTTTGGGAAGGGGTATGGGATGGAATGCTTCTATCAAGGGACACAGCAAGTGTTTGTTACTAAACCTACAGCTGTGGTTGCCACCTGGACATTTTGGTACCAAATGACAAGCAGGCAAAGAGAAAGTTACTATACTGGGAAGAGTAATGAGACCTGATTATCATAAAGAGATAAGGTTGCTACTAGTAACAGAGGCAGGGAACAATGTGTCTGAAACTTAGATGGTTCTGTTGGATGTCTCTTTCTGCTTCAAAATCTCCAGTGGTAACTGTGAATGGACAATAAGCCACGCACAATCAGTTATCACACTGGTAAGGAAAAAACTCACAACTGTGATGCTAGATTGATATAAAGAATTTTAAGATACTGAGAAAAAAATAAGTTTCTAAATTCAATTGAAATTTAAAGAAATTTAATTGTTATCCTTATTACTTTTCAGTATCATTATTATTATGGAATATGATTTTTTAAATTAGAAAATGGGTTATGGATAATGTACAACTAAAATGAGATAAAGGTGTATATACAAATCCACTTTCCTTTAATACCAGAACTTGTTTGAAAAGCTACAGCGTAAGAGTCTTTAATTGAAAAGTGAGAAGTTTAAGCTGTTTGTTAGAGAACATCTATTTCTAATTTCAAAGGTTATTAAAATCAATTGAGGAACTGTTTCCCTATATCCTTTCATTCCACTTCATAGCACTCATATTGAACCCCACAGGGCTTGGACAATCACAGCAAGTTGGTTATTATGCAGCAACATTTTAAAGTCTGTTGGCTTACTATGTAGCCATTAAGAAGTTTAATTTTTTTCTAAAGTAATTTTCATATTTCTGATTAAACCTTCCCATGAATTTATTTTTGTGGGACAGGTCAGAGATGTATGATAAAGTAAACTAAGCCTAAGATGAAACCTCATTTAAACCATTATTTTATATTTTATTTTAACACATTTAACTAATTTTCTCCTGTGTGATGCAGTAATTTTTTTTAGATATTCACTTATGTTTTGCTTCCACTGTTATGCTGGCTACCTTTTGCGTGTCTCTGCAGATACCTTCTCCATCTTTTTCCACCCTGTTCTGTGCCCTAGGGTGCTGAACCCAGGAGGCATCAATGATTCCCTTGCAAACAGGCTTAGGCTTCAGCCAATGAAACAAAGCCAGGAGATGAGAGTGAGTAGGGAGAGTCACGTAAAGATATTCATTCTTTCATACTTCATGTGACATCACCTCTGGTTGTTTGTGGTCTGCTGACACACCACCTTTTCTATAAACTTCCTTCTCCATGATCTGATCATTCTTACCTCCCCTGGCCTCTTTCAACCTAGGTCCAGTAACCGTCACTCTGATTGTTAGTTGCACGGACATAGCGTATCACCCCTTGATTTTTCTAAACCATGCTCTCTCCCCATCGTAAAGAGTCATTTTACTAAACTGTTCTTCTTGGCCAAGTTGAACCCACATGTGTGTCTTACCAGGACCCTGACTGATGTAATTACTGTAAGTATATTTCTCTTCCCTACAACAAAAATCTAGAAAAGTTATAAAGCCAATAATTGCTTTTGAATTCATAACTTATAATTACTGCACTTAACTCCCTTAGACACAGACTCCTTCACTTATAAATCCAAGATGGATGACTGAAGTTTTTCCTTTACAAACAATATACTTTTTTCCCTACTTTCTCACATCATTTTTATGGTCAATTTACCTTGAGCTCCTTTTTTGTGCTTCTCTCCTCTCATCCTCTACTTCCTCCAAGTGAACCAAGGATCTATACATACTGTATTTTCTCATGACATCAGCCCTCTCTCCAGCTAAAGCCTAGAATGACAAACTCTTTCAGTCTGGAAAAATCTTAAGCAGTCTTCAAGTCGTACCTTTAACCAGTGCTCAAATGAACATGATCAGTTTATCTACTGGACGTTTTACCAAGTTATCTGACTTAATATCCTCAATTAATGTCTATTTTCCGTCTGGTTTGCTACTTTTCTTGAATGATGAATGGTAGCACGATCCTTATCAAACTAGAAACTGTGTTCATCCCCAACTTCTCAATTTTTTCTTTCTCTGACATTTAATAATAATGGTTATTAAAATGATAGCACCAAGCATGTATTGATTACCCTTTATATCCAGGCTCTAAAATCAGTATGCCACTTAAGTTATTTTATGTAACATTTACAATAACAGCTAATATTTATTAGGAAATTATATTTATCAGATACCACACTAAGAGTTTAATTTGTATTAGTTCAATCTTCATAACATCATTTTGATGTTAAATATTATCTCCATTTTTCCCAGGTGATACTGAAGCACAGTGAGTTATATAATTTCCTAAAGTTAACACAGATCATAGCTGGCATAACTTGAATGCAGGTAGTTTGAATTCAAAAATCATGCTATTAACCACCACATTTTCTTTTTTCTAACTCTGTATGGGAGAAATATTATCCAATTTCACCAATGAGAGAATTGATTTCCAAAGATACTTAATTAACTTGCCCGAGATTATACAACTAGTCAGAGGGGAACACAGGTGCAACATACAATTCTTCTTCCAAAATTCCCGGAAACATAACTTTCATTAAAATTTGCTCGTAGGTCCTCCAGAAATTTTTTTTTCTAAAATGTCCCACAAACATCACTATTTGAACAAATTTGAATGAAAAAATAATATTTAAGGGCTATTTTTTAAATAAAAATTGTGTGTACAACTTATGTTCCCCAGATACCATAAGCACCATGATTTTACAGCTAGGAAGAGGAGCAGCAAGGATTACAACTTAGTCTGTTTCACAGCAAAGCCCAGCTCTTTTACCTATTTTATGTTATTAACAAATCGTATAGAAAATAACTCTTTAAATTTCCCCTATTTCCTCTCCATTTCGATAGCACTATTGCCTCACGATTTCTCTCTTGAATTACCCCGGTAACGTCATAATTGTTCTTCCTTCTTCCTTCCTCATCTCTCCCGACTCACCACCCACACTATTTTTTAAATGGTTTTTCTATAATCAAAATTCAATTGTAGGGAGAGAATATTTGTATAGCATATATCTGATAGGGGACTAGTATCCAAAATATATGAAGAACCCTTACAACTCAACAATTAAAAGATAAATGACCCAACTAAAGCATGGACATAAGATTGGAAGAGATACTTTTCCAAAGATGATGTAAAAACAGCCAAGAAGCACATGAAATGATGATCAATATCATTAGTTATTCTGAAAATGCAAATCAAAACCACAAGGAGACACCACTTTCCACCCACTGAGATGTCTGTAATCAAGAGGATGGACAATAACAAGTGTCAGCGATAATGTGGAAATATAGGAATTTTCATACATTGCTGGTGGGGATGAAAAATGGTGCCGATACTTTGGAAAGAGTTTTATTTTTTCAATAATTAAACCTAGAGTTATATTACCCAGCTATGCCGCTTTTCAGTAAAGACGCAAAGGAATTGAAAATATATACTCACAAAAAACTGTACACAGATGTTCACAGCAGCATTATTCATAATAGTCGAAAGCTAGAAACAACCCGAATGTCCATCAATTAATAAATGGACAGACAAAATGTAATACATGCATAAAATGGAATATTATTCAGCTTTAAGAGGAATGAAGTACAACACGAATGAACCTTGAAAACACTATTCTCAGTGAAATAAGTCATTCGCAAACAGACACATATTGTACAATTCTATTTATATGAAATGTCCAGAAAAAGCAAATCCATAGAGCCAGAAAGTAGATTAGTGCTTGCCAGGGGCCAAGGGGAGGGAAGAACTGGAAGTGAATGTTAATGGATATGAGGTTTCTTTTGGGCCAAGCCTTTTACTATAACTATTATAATATGTTAGATTATATTACATATACTATATTAGTCAAAATAGACTTAGCAATGCTGTAGGAAAGAACCACAGTAAAATCTAAGTAGCCTAACACAATCAAAAGTTAATTTCTCATTAATGCTGCAAGAAAGATCTCATATTTAGTATCATTTACTAGAGAGAGTTCAACTCATCAAACCACTGGTGAAATGTTAGCTGTATCAAACAGAGAGTAAAAGGAAAGACAGAACTGTTTTAACGATCCTTCCATTGATAGCATCCTCAGTAAAATACATATTTACAATATAGGCTATATTTTTGCCATTTGTTTTTTTCTTGTTAAAAAAATTCTTTAACAGATAAATTTACTTAAAGCCCTGAAAATTCATTGCTCTTTAATGACCTATAACGGCTTTTGTCTTCCTCATTTAAAGATGTTTTTATGCCTAATTAAAGATAAAACAAGCATCTCTCATGCAGTTAATTTTCATAACATTTTATGACCACAAGAAATAAAATTAAATTTTGTAGTCAACAGCCTAATTTCTGTGGTTTAGTAATAAAATTTTAGCTGTAATGGAAATATGTAGGGATTTACCTTATAAATAATCAAATGATCAAAATAATTTATAAGGACATAAAATAATTTAAGGACATTATTTTTTAACATAAAGAAATTCATATTTTGTTACTCTTATATATACCTAGTCAGTTAAGACATTACTTGTTAAGCTTCAAAAGTATTCAAAAGTCCTCAGCAGTAGCTCAAATTTCAAATTTGCTATATTTCAAAAGAATTTTAATTATATAATGAGACAGATTTTGAAGATAAGCAATACATTCTTAACAGTAGCATCAGTTTCTTGGGTAGACAAAATATGGATTGGCCTATATGATACAGCTTGAGAATGTTTCTCCAAGGACACTCCTACTTGCTACTCTGTCTTAAATTCCAATTAAAGATTCAGTCACTCAAATATTTTTTGATTATGTACCACACTTTGTTCAAAGACTTGAGAACTCAACAGAGAACAAAAATGAAGACCTTGTCCATTTTCCTGAAACCTTAGTCATTCATTATCACCTTGATAAGGTTTGCCATATATATTCATTCTGCCTATACTATTATTATTATTATTATTATTTTTTTTTTTTGCGGTACGCGGGCCTCTCACTGTTGTGGCCTCTCCCCGTTGCAGAGCACAGGCTCCGGACGCGCAGGCTCAGCGGCCATGGCTCACGGGCCCAGCCCCCCCGCGGCATGTGGGATCCTCCCGGACCGGGGCACGAACCTGTGTCCCCTGCATCGGCAGGTGGACTCTCAACCACTGCACCACCAGGGAAGCCCTCTGCCTATACTATTATTAACTCAATAATTTTCTTTAAAGTGATTTATTTTGCTTACGTCTATAAAAGAAAGAAATCAGTTCAATACATTTTAAACAGGTAGCATTTGCTCTTAATAGACTGTAATTGTAAGGAAATTAATACAAGGAAAACAAAACAACTTTATTAATTAATAGATTCCATTTGGTAATGGCTATGACCCTGATGATTCTGAACTTGTGGAATGCTCTCTCCTTATTTAAAGGGGGAAATCAGAAACTGTTTGAGAAGTCTTAAAGGCTACAAAAAAACCTGGAACTTTTCACATAATCAGAATAATCACTGAGTGATTTATTTTTTAATATGATGTCTCAACACTCAAACTATCATCACTTTGGAGAACAATTTAATCTCCACTAAAGTGGGTTCCTTGGCTCTATGGATTTGTCCTCCTGTGAAATCTTTTTCTTAAATACAAAATATTCTGTTTAGATTACTTGTATTGTGAAAGTAACTCTGTATTTTAAGTGACCTCATAGGATAGGAAGTCTTCTGAGGTATTAAGACTCTTGAGTAGATTATAATGGAAGAGACCCACTGTGCTCAGGCCTCAAACCTCTGAGATTCTAATAAACGGGAAAAGTGGAAAGAGTTCAAAAGTAAGGAGAAGGCAGATTTAACCTTCTTCACAACTTTGCCTTTGAAATCAGCTAGAAAGTCAAGATAGGGCAAATAGTAATTCTCATTTTCAATTTATAAAATGGTTTAGTTCAGTGAGTAATTAATAAATTCTTAAATAATTAATATATTCCCAAATTAAACTTCACTTTAATTACTTAACTGAGGTGTAACAAATATTACACCTGTGTGTTGTAAGTTTATTATCTCATTTGAGAAAACATAAGTCCAAGCTGAAATTATTATTAAGGGAAAAAAAAACTGGCATTGGTGTGCTGGACAGTCTTTGTTTGCCCAACTAGAGATTACTCCTTATTTATTATCTCCACCCTACTCTGTATTCTGGAAGACTGAACTTGTGTGGATTACATTAGCAAGTTCCCTTGTCCTCTGACATTCTATTCAATTGGGTAAGCCCCAGAAGGAGGTTAGAGGAAAGGACGAAAATGAAGTCTGAATGTGGTTTTTCTTCGACTTCCTTCCTGTGGGGTGAAATGGGTTGGCAAGCCCCTTGACTAAAGATCTCCGCTCCTGTCAAGGAATTCCTCTCAAAACAGACCTTTCTGTCTTTTTGCTCCTTCTGTTCTAAGGGTGGTATTAGTGCCATGATTCACTAGTCTCAAGGTACAGCACTACTTCTTGTGGTTTCCCTATTCTTTGTCCACATAGTTTTAAAAAACAGTCATTTTATTAAACACTCCTCAAAACACCCAATTTGAATTGATCACTTTTTTTTCCTCCTAGGCCCCTGACTACCTCAAACAGTCATTTATCTTCTCAAGAAATTTGATGGTTTGGGGCCAACTATTCACCACATAGAATTAATCTTTAATAAGAAGACCTAGTTCTTTTTTTTGTTTGTTTGTTTTTTGGCCATGCCACCTGGCATGTGGGATCTTAGTTGCCCAGACAGGGATCAAACCCGCGCCCCCTGCATTGGAAGCGTGGAGTCTTAACCACTGGACTACCACGGAAGTCCCAAGAAGACCTAGTTTTAAAATGACAGTTTCTTGTATTATTTTATATTTCAGAGGAAACAGACATTCTGCGTTATTATTTAACATTTGAGTTCTTGTCCTCTATTCCATTACATCTTACAGTCTTTAGGGAGAAAAAGGTTGTAGACTAAAATGCAAAATTTCAAAAATAGCTAAAATGTTATATTATCTGATTGAAAATACATATTAAAATAAAAATATGTTTTCTCTTGTAAGAGATACGTTTTTAAATTTTAATGACTGGTTTTGGCTACCGTGGAGTAGCTAGGAACAGATTTGAACTCCTATTGTGAATACAATAAAAACTGGAAAAAATTCTAAATTTAAAAAACAACAATTTTTAGGCACTGAAAAGCTACCACCCAGGGCTATCTATGATCCTTGAGAGAAGTGAGGAAGATGAGGTGAGCCCTGCACTCACTGGCTTTTTCACTGAGGCATTTTCCAAACTGTTGTTAGCCAGGAAAATAGAGCCCAATCAGAGAGTACAGTCTCACTGGGTGAAGAAAACAAAGATCAGAGTTCAGGATTACATAGTCAGTGGGATTTGAGGATCAGAATACTAAAGAGAAAGAGGCCAACACAAGGAGGCCAAAAATATGCATTAAAATTTCCCTCTGGGACTTCCCGGGTGGCACAGTGGTTAAGAATCCACCTGCCAATGCAGGCCACAGAGGTTTGAGCCCTGGTCCGGGAAGATCTCACATGCTGCAGAGCAACTAAGCCTGTGCACCACAACTACTGAGCCTGTGCTCTAGAGCGCGCAAGCTGCAACTACAGAGCCAGTGTGCCACAACTACTGAAGCCTGCATGCCTAGAGCCTGTGCTCCGCAGCAAGAGAAGCCACTGCAATGAGACGCCCACGCACCGTAATGACGAGTAGCCCCGCTCGCTGCAAGTAGATAAAGCCCGTGCACAGCAACGAAGACCCAATGCAGCCAAAAATAAATAAATAAATTTATTTAAAAATATATATATACCTCTGGTCATTGGCCAATACATAAGGTTTGCATGTTTATTATGAAGCACTGGGAGATATACCAGAGAATAGCTGTTGGGATACTGAAAGGTTGATTAGAGATTTTAGAAGCTGCACAGACTGGATTTTGGGCCCACTAGAACAGAAAGTCCATCACAAACAGGCCTTTTAGTCTAGGAAGGTCAGCCTTACAAGTGAGGACAAAAAACCAGGAGTAAGAATATAACCAGCATAGATCAGGGCCACACGTCCTTAAATTAAGTCATTCAAAGTAGGTGCTGGTAATTTACTGCTTGCCAGAGCAAAATATGACAAAATCTAGAAGAGTATATAATACAATCAAGAACTCCCACATACAAGAATTCACACTGCTTAACATAAAATTAAAAATTACTACACAAGCAAAAACAACAACAGAAACAACAGGTAATCACTTATATTCGAGATGTAAAATAGTCAATAGGTCCAGACCCAGATATAATTAAGGAAATGGAGTTGCAGAAAAAGACTTCAGAATTACTGTGAATAATATAATAAAGGGGGAGACAGACCTTCAACATGGCGGAAGAGTAAGCCATGGAGATCACCTTCCATCCCACAAATACGTGAGAAATACATCTACATGTGGAACAACAACTACAGAACACCTACTGAACGCTGGCAGAAGACCTCAGACCTCCCAAAAGGCAAGAAACTCCCCACGTACCTGGGTAGGGCAAAAGAAAAAACTGAGACAAAAGAATAGGGACGGGACCTGCACCAGTGGGAGGGAGCTGTGAAGGAGGAAAGGTTTCCACACACTAAGAAGCCCCTTCATGGGTGGAGACTGCTGGGGGCAGGGGCGCGGAGATTCGGAGCCAGGGAGGAGAGCGCAGCAACAGGGGTGCAGAGGGCAAAGCGGAAAGATTCCCGCACAGAGGATCGGTGCCGACCAGCACTCACCAGCCCGAGAGGCTTGTCTGCTCACCCGCTGGGGCGGGCGGGGCTGGGAGCTGAGGCTCGGGCTTTGGAGGTCGGATCCCAGGGAGATGACTGGGGTTGGCGGCGTGAAGAGAGCCTGAAGGGGCTAGTGCACCACAGCTAGCCGGGAGGGAGTCCAGTTTTTAGCTGGAGTACAGTTTTTAGTGCTTGGTATCACTGGTGGATTTGTTTTTTGGTTTCGTTCCTCTCTTCATTCTTTCTTTCTTTTTTTTAAATTACTTTTAATTTTTTTTTAATTTTTAATTATTATATTTTAATACCTTTATTTTATTCTATTTTTTCTTTCTTTCTTTCTTTCTTTTTTTCTCCCTTTTATTCTGAGCCGTGTGGATGAGTGTCTTGGTGCTCTGGCCAGGCATCAGGTCTATGCCTCTGAGGTGGGAGAGCCAAGTTCAGGACACTGGACCACCAGAGACCTCCCAGCTCCACGTAATATCAAATGGCAAAAATCTCCAAGAGACCTCCATCTCAATGCCAAGACCCAGCTCCGCTCAACGACCAGCAAACTACAGTGCTGGACACCCCATGCCAAACAACTAGCAAGACAGGAACACAGCCCCACCCACTAGCAGAAAGGCTGCCTAAAATAAGGTCACACATGACCTGCCCACCAGAAACACAACATCCAGCCTCATCCACCAGAACACAGGCACTAGTCCCCTCCACCAGGAAGCCTACACAACCCACTGAACCAACCCTAGCCACTGGGGAATGTTTAACAAGGACCTAGAAGAACTAAAGAGCAAACAAACAATGAGGAACAACACAATAAATGAAATTAAAAATTGTCTAGAAGGAATCAATAGCAGAATAACTGAGGCAGAATGGACAAGTGACTTGGAAGATAAAATAGTAGAAATAATTACCACAGAGCAGAATAAACAAAAAACAATGAAAAGAACTGAGGACAGTCTCAGAGACCTCTGGGACAACATTAAACACACCAACATTCGAATTATAGGGATCCCAGAAGAACAAGAGAAAAAGAAAGGGACTGAGAAAATATTTGAAGAGATTATAGTCGAAAACGTCCCTAATATGGGAAAGGAAATAGTTAATCAAGTCCCGGAAGCACAGAGAGTCCCATACAGGATAAATCCAAGGAGAAACATGCCAAGACACATATTAATCAAACTATCAAAAATTAAACACAAAGACAAAATATTAAAAGCAGCAAGGCAAAAACAACAAATAACATACAACAGAATCCCCATAAGGTTAACAGCTGATCTTTCAGCAAAACTCTGCAAGCCAGAAGGGAGTGGCAGGACGCATTTTAAGTGATGAAAGGGAAAAACCTACAACCAAGATTACTCTACCCAGCAAGGATCTCATTCAGATTCGACAGAGAAATTAAAACTTTACATAAAAGCAAAAGTTAAGAGAAATCAGCACCACCAAACCAGCTCTACAACAAATGCTAGGCAGGAAACACAAGAGAAGGAAAGGACCTACAATAACAAACCCAAAACAATTAAGAAAATGGTAATAGGAACATACATATCGATAATTACCTTAAATATAAATGGATTATATGCTACAACCAAAAGACATAGACTAGCTGAATGGATACATAAACAAGAACCATATATATGCTGTCTAAAAGAGACCCACTTCAGTCCGAGGGACACATACAGACTGAAAGTGAGGGGATGGAAAAAGATATTCCATGCAAATGGAAATCCAAAGAAAGCTGGAGTAGCAATTCTCATATCAGACAAAAGAGACTTTAAAATAAAGGCTATTACAAGACACAAAGAAGGACACTACATAATGATCAAGGAATCAATCCAAGAAGATATAACAATTGTAAATATTTATGCACCCAACAGAGAAGCACCTCAACACATAAAGCAAATGCTAACAGCCATAAAAGGGGAAATCGACATTAACACATTCACAGTAGGGGACTTTAACACCCCACTTTCACCAATGGACAGATCATCCAAAATGAAAATAAATAAGGAAATTCAAGCTTTAAATGATACATTAAACAAGATGGACTTATTTGATATTTATAGGACATTCCATCCAAAAACAACAGAATGCACTTTCTTCTCAAGTGCTCATGGAACATTCTCCACGATAGATCATATCTTGGGTCACAAATCAAGCCTTAGTAAATATACGAAAATTGAAATCGTATTAAGTATCTTTTCTGACCACAATGCTATAGGACTGGATATCAATTACAGGAAAAAATCAGTAAAAAATACAAACACATGGAGGCTAAACAATACACTACTTAATAACCAAGAGATCACTGAAGAAATCAAACAGGAAATCAAAAAATACCTAGAAACAAATGACAATGAAAACACGATGACCCAAAACCTACGGGATGCAGCAAAAGCAGTTCTAAGAGGGAAGTTTATAGCAATACAAGCCTACCTCAAGAAACAAGAAAAATCTCAAATAAAGAACCTAACCTTACACCGAAAGAAATAGAGGGAGAACAAAAAACCCCAAAGTTAGCAGAAGGAAAGAAATCATAAAGAAAAGATCAGAAATAAATGAAAAAGAAATGAAGGTAACAATAGCAAAGATCAATAAAACTAAAAGCTGGTTCTTTGAGAAGATAAACAAAATTGATAAACCATTAGCCAGACTCCTCAAGAAAAAAAGGGAGAAGACTCAAATCAATAGAACTAGAAATAAAAAGGACAAGTAACAATTGATACTGCAGAAATACAAAGGATCATGAGAGATTACTACAAGCAACTCTATGCCAATAAAATGGACAACCTGGAAGAAATGCACAAATTCTTAGAAAAGCACAACCTTCCCAGAATGAACCAGGAAGAAGTAGAAAATATAAACAGACCTATCACAAGCACTGAAATTGAAACTGGGACTAAAAATCTTCCAACAAACAGAAGCCCAGGACCAGATGACTTCACAGGCGAATTCTATCAAACATTTAGAGAAGAGCTAACACCTATCCTTCTCAAACTCCTCCAAAATATAGCAGAGGGAGGAACACTCCCAAACTCATTCTACAAGGCCACCATCACCCTGAAACCAAAACCAGACAAAGATGTCACAAATATGGGTTTCCCTGGTGGCACAGTGGTTGAGAGTCCACCTGCCGATGCAGGGGACACAGGTTCATGCCCCGGTCCAGGAAGATCCCACATGCTGCGGATCGGCTGGGCCCGTGAGCCATGGCCGCTGAGCCTGCGCGTCCGGAGCCTGTGCTCCGCAACAGGAGAGGCCAGAACAGTGACAGGCCTGCGTACCGAAAAACAAACAAACAAAATGATGTCACAAATAAAGAAAACTACAGGCCAATATCACTAATGAACATAGATGAAAAATCCTCAACAAAACACCGGCAAACAGAATCCAACAGCATGTTAAAGGATCATACACCATGATCAAGTGGGGTTTATCCCAGGAATGCAAGGATTCTTCAATATACGCAAATCAATCAATGTGATACACCATATTAATAAACTGAAGAAGAAAAAACATATGATAATCTCAATAGATGCAGAGAAAGCTTTCAACAAAATTCAACACCCCTTTATGATAGAGGGACTTACCTAACACAATAAAAGCCATATATGACAAATCCACAGCCAACATCTTTCTCAGTGGTAAAAAATTGAAACCGTTTCTACTAAGATCAGGAACAAGACAAGGTTGCCCACTCTCACCACTATTATTTAACATTGTTTTGGAAGTTTTAGCCACAGCAATCAGAGAAGAAAAAGAAATAAAAGGAATCCAAATCGGAAAAGAAGAAGTAAAGCTGTCACTGTTTGCAGATGACGTGATACTATACATAGAGAATCCTAAAGATGCTATCAGAAAACTACTAGAGCTAATCAATGAATTTGGTAAAGTAGCAGGATACAAAATTAATGCACAGAAATCCTTGCATTCCTATACACTAATGATGACAAATCTGAAAGAGAAATTAAGGAAACACTCCCACTTACCATTGCAACAAAAAGAACAAAATACCTAGGAATAAACCAACCTAAGGAGACAAAAGACCTGTATGCAGAAACCTGTAAGACACTGATGAACTTAATTAAAGATGATACAAAAGACAGAGAGATATATCATGTCCTTGGTTTGGAAGAAGCAACATTGTGAAAATGAATATACTACCCAAAGCAATCTACAGATTCAGTGCAATCCCTATCAAACTACCACTGGCATTTTTCACAGAACTAAACAAAAAATTTCACAATTTGTATGGAAACACAAAAGACCCTAATAACCAAAGCAATCTTGAGAACAAAAAACAGAGCTGGAGGAATCAGGCTTCCGGACTTCAGACTATACTATAAGGCTACAGTAATCAAGACAGTATGGTCCTGGCACAAAAACAGAAATACAGATCAACGGAATAGGATAGAAAGCCCAGAGATAAACCCAGGCACATATGGTCACTTTATCTTTGATAAAGGAGGCAAGAATATACAGTAGAGAAAGGACAGCCTCTTCAATAAGTGGTTCTGGGAAAACTGGACAGCTTCATGTAAAAGAATGAAATTAGAACACTCCCTAACACCATACACAAAAATAACCTCAAAATGGATTAAAGACCTAAATGTAAGGCCGGACACCATCAAACTCTTAGAGGAAGACATAGGCAGAACACTCTATGACATAAATCACAGCAAGATCCTTTTTGACCCACCTCCTAGAGAAATGGAAATAAAAACAAAAATAAACAAATCTGACCTAATGAAACTCAAAAGCTTTTGCACAGTAAAGGAAACCATAAACAAGATGAAAAGAGAATCCTCAGAATGGGAGAAAATATTTTCAAATCAAGCAACTGAAAAAGGATTAATTTCCAAAATTTACAAGCACCTCATGCAGCTCAATATCAAAAAGCAAACAACCCAATCCAAAAATAGGCAGAAGACCTAAATAGACATTTCTCCAAAGAAGATATACAGACTGCCAACAAACACATGAAAGTATGCTCCACAACATTAATCATTAGAGAAATGCAAATCAAAACTACAATGAGATATCACCTCACACCAGTCAGAATGGCCATCATCATAAAATCTCAAAACAAATGCTCGAGAGGAAAAAAGGGAACCCTCTTGCACTGTTGGTGGGAATGTAAATTGATACAGCCACTATGGAGAACAGTATGGAGGTTCCATAAAAAACTAAAAATAGAACTACCATATGACCCAGCAATCCCACTACTGGGCATGTACCCTGAGAAAACCATAATTCAAAAAGAGTCGTGTACCACAACGTTCTTTGCAGCTCTATTTACAATAGCCAGGAGATGGAAGCAACCTAAGTGTCTCTCAACAGATGAATGGATAAAGAAGATGTGGCACATATATACAATGGAATATTACTCAGCCATAAAAAGAAACGAAATTGAGTTATTTGTAGTGAGGTGGATGGACCTAGAGACTGTCATACAGAGTGAAGTAAGTCAGAAAGAGAAAAATAAGTACCGTATGCTAACACATATATATGGAATCTAAAAGAAAAGTGGTTCTGAAGAACCCAGGGGCAGGACAGGAATAAAGTTGCAGAACTAGAGAATGGACTTGAGGACATGGGAAGGGGGAAGGGTAAGCTGGGATGAAGTGAGAGAGTGACATGTACATATATACACTACCAAATGTAAAACAGATAGCTAGTGGGAAGCAGCCACATAGCACAGGGAGATCAGCTCCGTGCTTTGTGACCACCTAGAGGGGTGGGGTAGGGAGGGTGGGAGGGAGATATAAGAGGGAGGAGATATGGGGATATATGTATATGTATAGCTAATTCACTTTGTTATAAAGCAGAAACTAACACACCATTGTAAATCAATTATACTCCATGAAAGATGTTAAAACTTATACATTAAAGTTAGTGAGAAATAATAAGGAAATGAATGAAAAATGAATGATTTTTGCAGAAGTTTAAAATCTATAAAAAATATCCTTGACTTCCCTGGTGGAGCAGTGGTTGAGAGTCCGCCTGCCAATGCAGGGGACACGGGTTCGTGCCCCAGTCCGGGAAGATCCCACATGCCGCGGAACGGCTGCGCCCATGAGCCATGGCCGCTGAGCCTGCGCGTCCGGAGCCTGTGCTCCGCAACAGGAGAGGTCACAACAGTGAGAGGCCCACGTACCCCAAACAAACAAACAAACAAACAAAAATCCTAATGGACATTTTAGGACAATGGAACAGCAAAATATAGTATCTGAATTAATAACTTATCGAATAATTTTAACAGCACACTGACCGGAGGAGAAGACAAGTTCAGTGAATGTAGAGATAAAACGTAAGTAAAACCCAGGAAAAGTGTGGGGACCCTCTGTAGCCTGTGGACCTCAGAAGTCTCTCCTTCTCACACTAGTTTAGGTCTGCCTCCCACAGTTCATCAAAGTGACATTTAAGTGTCCCTACCAGTCTCTAGCTACAGCAGCTCCTGCTCCTATAAGCAGAAAATCTATTTTATCTATGATTCTTTATATTTGCTTATCTCTCCAGATTTTACATGGTGGTTTGCCCCGTAACCTCAGTTCTCCAATAAGCCCAAGATAAGTCATTGATTTTCAAATTATTTTTCATGATTTTTCTTATGAGTGGTGACTTCTAATTTCCTTGCATGTCAGAGTTGAAACTGGAAATCTGCATACATTTTTAAATAAACTTTTTATTTTAGAATATTAATATACATTTTTCAGAATTTATCTCTTAATCCAAAACCAAAATGTCCCTAATACCAAATAAAGAGACATTTTTCAGAATGTCCCTGTTTCTCTTTCTTTCTTTCTTTTTTTTTTTTTGACAGGTTCAGTCTCCTCCAAAGGAAATGCTATGTCTGTAATTGGTCCTTGCATGTGTCTCAACTGCAGCTTCATAGATGACAATCTTCTCAATAATGGCACTGGACTACACATATTTATCTTTAAAAGAACCTGGACCTGTATTTTATACCACATACAAAATTATTCAGATATTGGTCATAGACTTATGTGAAAGCTAAACAACGAAGCCTCTACATAAATAAAAATAAAATACATCCATGCAGTAGCCATAAAAATACTGACATTTGTTAAAATTAATAACTGTTCAGTAAACTAAATTTTCAAGAGAATGAAAGGTAAGATAAAACTGAGAGAAAATAACCTCAATACATATGTATCAACAGAACATACAAAGAATTCCTATTAAGTGAGAAAAAGAACATTCAATTGCTAATGGGTAAGATTTAAACAAAACTTCCTAAAAGAGAATATCAAAATAGACAATAAATATATAAAAAGATCCTCAAAATATCAGTTTTCAGAGGACTGCAAGATAAAACCACTCCATATCCACCAGAATAGCTAAAATGAAAAAGACCAAAAAAGGATGTGTGCGGGTGTGGACCAAACAGAAGTTTTACTGTTATCACCAATTTGGGAAAATATTTGCCTTTTCCTACAAATGCCATACATAATTATAATCCTTGACCTACCAATTCCTGCACAGTAATAAAAAACAACTTATTACTGATACACACAACATGTATGAATCTGACAAACTTAATGCTGAGTGAAATAAGCCAGACACAAAAGAGTACATGATGTATGAGCCTATTTACAGGAAGTTCAAAAAGAAACTAATATGGTGATAAAATCAGGATACTGGTATGTGTGTGGTGGGGATTACTGTCTGGGTAGGGACACGAGGGAATCTTCAGGGAGGTCTAGAATGTTTTATATCTTGATTAGGGTAGTGGTTACACGAGTGAATCAACACATACAATTTTATCAAGCTATATATTTAAGACCTGAGCACTTTAGTTTGTGTAAGTTATATCTCTATTTTTTAAAAAGACATATTCTCCTCTCCCATCCAAATGAACTCAATATAAGGTTGAAATCTTTGCTCCTCACACAATCAACCTTTTGTCCTGCTGCAAGGACCAAACAGCAATGTTACGTTCAAAATATAAACATATTTTCCTTTAAAATTTAATTGTTAATATATTTTTCATAATAATAATGTTAAGCTTCCTTTTGATTGTTCATGTTTTAAAAAACTGAATCAGCCTGCTGCCAAGTATATACAGAATCATCTAGTCCAATGTTTCTGTGAAATATTGAGTAGTGGGAATGTGACACTAATCAAAGATCTAAAGCAAACATATTTTTAGGGTTGAATGGACGTTTCTGCTGCATATTGTCTCCCAAGTAAAATGTCTAATTTGGGGGTCCCTTCATTGTCTAGTGACGATCCTTGAATTAAGAACAAAAGACTATACCTACCAGTTAACGCTTTATATATAGTTTTCCTTAGGTTTGCAGAATATTTGCTTAGTACTAGTCAGTCAATTCCAGTTAGACCATTTAGCAATAATGTAACAAACCAGGAATCTAGAGATATGGAACCGGGGAAAGTTTACACTAGTTTAACAGAAATATAATCTGTACGTAATATCAAGTATCTTTTGGGGCATTTGTATTAATGATGGATCAGCCATTTGGGAGTGATTATAGCAGAAAGCTCCTTGTATTAGGAATCTGGCATCAACACTATTTAATCATGGAGCACTGGCCGAAGCTCTGGGTCTCAACTTACTTCTACATATAAAATAAAGGGTTATTTCTAAAGTTCTTCCACTCTATTGCCTAAGAGAAAGTCCCACAATAACTTTTTCATATACTATATTATGACTTTCTCCATACTAGTCACTTACATATGTGAACTTATTAGAAATTTAATCATTTTTTGCACTTTATATATAGATCAGTGCTTTGCTAACTATGAGAAAAAGAGAGCCATTTTGATATATGTGGCAGTACTACTTTAAGAAAACGTCATGGTATGCATTAGATCTCCATTCTCTCTCCCCTTTTCATTATGTAGCATGAAAATATTCTATATCTTGATTAACGTAGAGATTGACTACACTATGCTCATCGCTGCATACTGTACCTGATTACAGAAATACTCATCTGAATCATCTGAAGATATCTGAAAATACTCATCTTATTCATCTGTAATGTCCTCTCAATCCTATACCAAAAATTGTACCCAGGAAAGTTGGGAGGGCCTTGTTATATAATCAGGTCCAGCCCATCCAAATATAAAAGATACAATAAACAAGACAACAAACTGTTAAATAAAATATTTTCTACCTTTGTAAAAACAAATATACCTTTACGATATTTTTTTTAATGTGGTAAAGAAACAGTAAAATGCACAGCACAGTTTCAAAATTAATTTACTTTCTTGCCAAAAACACCGTGACACAAGGGGGGTTGCAACTCCGTGGGGACGTTGCATTCTAGGGAAGAGCTCCCCGAGACTTAACCTCCAGAGAAACAACCTAGGACAAGAGACACCCTTGACTACTAGTGTGAACCTCTCTCTGACCTGAAGCTTCTCTTCCAAAACACAACCAAAAGGCTTCCTTGGTGGTGCAGTTGTTGAGAGTCCGCCTGCCGATGCAGGGGACTCGGGTTCGTGCCCGGTCCAGGAAGATCCCACATGCCGCGGAGCGGCTGGGCCCGTGAGCCATGGCCGCTGAGCCTGCGCGTCCGGAGCCTGTGCTCCACAGCGGGAGAGGCCACAACAGTGAGAGGCCCGCGTACCGCAAAAAAAAAAAAAAAAACAAACCACAACCAAAGTGTAACCAGGGATATTAGGGCCAGAGCAAAGAGCCTCGACATCAGGTCACATTTGCCTACAGGCAAAAGACCTAGATACCTTTATTTTTAGGAAAATTTGACATGTGACCGTTATTCTCTCGCTAATATTTGGGCCAGGTATATTAAATTGTCTAGTGTCCTTTGTCTCCAAAAGGTAAAGCAAAAGGTGGTTACTAGGGATACAAAAAGTTAGAGCTGAGGCCTTGGGACCATCAAACATACCTAAAAGTAGCTGGGGAGAAGTCCTGCTTCTCCACCCCGGGTTATGACAACACCCATACTTAGCAGGAAGCAGTTACAGTAAACAACCTGTGCCCATCAGCGCCCCTCAAGAATGAGGAGCAGGACAAAAGGCAGAGGAGGGATCTGTCACCGGCAAAGCCCATTAACAATTCCCAGGAAATAAAAACAGAATGTGGGCAATAAAGTCAAGTCTAACCTTTTTTTTCTCCTTTGGGCTTAGTCCGGTTTCATTTGCTCACAGGGGGCCGCACGCAGAGTCCACACACCCAGCCCTTCTGACCGGAGCTCCCAGTGCCGAGCTTCCGCGCCTGACACCTCGGCTTGGCTGGCTGTGCGCAGAAGGGCCGCGCACGACCCCGCAGTTCAAGATGGCGGTGGTGGGCTGTGCGCAGACGCGCTGCACCGGCACTGCCGGCAGGAGCCGTGAGCAGTACGCCTGCGCCAACCCGCAAGAACTCCGCCCTCTCCCCCGCTGACAAGACCCGTAGAAAGGAGCCCTGCCACGGCCTGTCAGGGAGAGCATGTACTGGGAAAGTAGGAGGTCGTACCTCTCCATTCTTTGATCAAAGAATAAAGATTTCCTTTGATTCTGAACAAAAAAAACAGAAGGAAGGGAAGGAGGGAAGAAGATTTCTCTTTATGCCACCTGGTCCATGCCTGGAATTCTCTGCCCACTTGATGACCCCCAAGCCCTACCTCCAGGGCTCTTCTTTAAAAGTCTTGGAAGAAACCTGAGGCTGAGGCAAGGTTGTTGTTTTTTTTGGCTGCACCCCACCGATCGAACCTGTGCCCTCTGCAGTGGAAGCACTGAGTCTTAACCACTGGACTGTGAGACAAGGTTTTAATCGAGACTTTTCAGAATTTTCTTTGCTCTGCAACTGAATGTGATGATGGCAGGTCCAGCTGTTTCCAGCTGTCCCCACTCCACCATCCATTCCTTCTCCCTGTCTCTTCCCACCCCAATATCACTCCACACTTGAGGGGTCTGCAATGCCCACAGGCACCCTCACAACCAGGATCCATAGACATCTCTGCTAACAGCATTTCTTTACCCTTAGGGTCTAGGGAGGAAGACACCCACTGCAAGCAGGCCAACAGGAAGAGAGACTCCAGGAAAGAGCTCCCATGGGGATGAAGAGTGGGCTCAGCGCTCGTGGAACAGACAATCCAGAGTCCCAGTTACCATGGTATGGTCTAGAAGGCGGAACACAGTCTCTGGGTGGCCACATGCCCTTGGTCCTGTCAGAGTGACGTGGAAAATGGCACTGCTGAAGCACCTGCTGGGGTAGAGGCCCCTATTGTCCAAGTCCACTCCCAATACTACTGGGGTGACAAAATTTAGTATGTTCAACAGGGTGTAAGGATGTAAAAATATTAACTGTGTGCAAAATGTCAATGCTGTAAACAAAAAGCAGAACATTGGCAAGAATACTCAGTGAGTGGAAAATAATCCTACGACTGATGCTTATAGGCCATCACATCTGGTTCTAGGCAGAACATAAAGCATGTGGGTTTTGTATTAATGTCCTCCTACCTCTCCATGTCCCTTCTTCCCTCTCTCAGGATGAAGAACCTGTTCAAAACCTGGTACAGTGTTGTCCCACTCAGAATTACTCTCATCAAAGAGGTAACATTATTTTTACTTTCCTTCTCATCCCTGGAAACTCCCTTGGTCTTGAGGAAAATGATGTCAGCTAGGTGAAAGGGGAAAAGCAAGGACAATAAGAGCACTCTTCAGCAGAATCCTCTCAGAGGATTTTTTATAGATGAAACTCACTGGAAGAAATGAATCTTTCATTGGTGGAGATTGTGGTATTACACGCAAGTTTGTTGAAGACATTGTTTGGTCCGACGCATTCTATCTTTAGCTACCCCAGTTGAAATTAGGAACAATATCACAATCACAATGGTGCATTTTGGAAAATATGATGAAAATATACAGGGCTCTGAAGATATTTTTTTTAACCTAGGAACATTAAAAGTATTATCACATTGCATAAATAATGCTGGTGATGGAGGGGAAGATGGAAAGGCAGAACGGAAGATGTATGAAAATATACAATTTCTATTAAGAGATAAATTAAACAGAGTAAACATCATTATAATTTCTTCATAGTGAAAAAAACAACTAAAATATTAGCTGTCTCCTTCCTAAGGAAAAAAATAGCAAGTGTTTTTTCAAACTCTTTTTAGACATTTAAATCTTAAGGGTCTCTTCCAGATTTTCATTTTTCTACTTTACAACCTAGGAATGGCTTTTTAGAGGTACTGTTAAGGACTCCATTCTTTTTCACTAATATGAGATTATAATTATTTCATTGGAAATCACCACTATATATTATTTTATACTTATTTCTTCCATAATTTTGTTCATGTATTAGTCTCATACAATACCTACCTTACAGGCTATTATAAGAAATTGCCAAGAGAGATTTAATGTAGAAATAACAATGGTATATGGTGTCCCTACTTATTCATTTATGCTTACATAACTTTGGAGGTGCTCAAGGGTTCCACAAATATTGAGTCATTAAAGCTTAGTACTCCTGTGAGGTGCACTTGGCTATTATCATTATAGTTTATTATTATTCAGGCAAATCAAGTTTCCCCTGGAGTGCTGAATGGCTCCTGCAGAAAACGTAGACTTTTTAGTGTTCTGTGTCTGAGAGTTCACATTACAGGTTTATAAAATTAGCTCATTTTTCCTAGGATTGTCTCTTGTGAGTTACTGGCCATTATCCACTTCAGGCAGCATAGTAGAAATAGGGCTCAACCAGCTTTTATTTATTTATTTTTAAAAATATTTACTTATTTAGGCTGTGCCAGATATTTGTTGCCACACGCGGGATCTTTAGTTGAGGCACGCATACAGGATCTAGTTCCCCGACCGGGGATTGAACTGAATTCTGACTCTACCTGGAGATAGTGTCACCCATGCTGTGCAGCCCAGGCCGCAGACCTGTTTTTAACCTTGTAGCCTAATTGTGTTTTATCAACAGGATGCCACAAAGGCCCATGAAAAAACCAAACTGAACTGGCTAGATCCAAGATAGTGGGCCAAGTAGGCTAAAGGTCATCACTTTCCTTGCCTTGATTTATCTCTGTGTCTCCATACCAACCCCTGAGAGCTGAAGGACATGCCCTGATTCATCTCTGTGTTTGTTTCAGCTGTACCTGTGTTTGGCAGAGATGCTTTGCAGCTATACTTTGAGAGATACATGCTTTCAGAGATATATAGTGGTAAACCGCCCTGAACCGGCTCTGATTTGACCACAGGAATACCCTGTGCAGAGGAAACCTGGAGCCTGGAAGACTGCAAATGCCCCAGATGCCCCCAGATGCCCCTGTGTTCCTGGTGAATTTAAGGTTCTTGCTTCGTTGCAAAAGAATTCGGAGATGAAGTGATAGGTAAGAAGTGGATTTATTTAGAGAGAAACACACTCCACAGACAGAGCGTGGGCCATCTCGGAAGGCAAGAGCCTTCAAAATATGGCGTGGTTAGTTTATATGGGCTGGGTAATTTCACAGGCTAATGAGTGAGAGGATTATTCCAATTATTTTGGGGAAGGGGTGGGGATTTCCAGGAACTGGGCCACCGCCCACTTTTTGACCTTTTATGGTTGGCCTCAGAACTGTCATGGCGCTCCGTGGATGTGTTATTTAGCATATGCTCATGTTTTACAATGAGTATATAATAAGGCTCAAGGTCTGCTGGAGGTCGAATCTTCCACCATCTTGGACCCAGATGGTTCTAACCAGTCTTTCTCATGTACTATGGCTATATCTTTCTTTTAAAGGTTGTGCCCTGCTCCCTTCCTTCCCCTTCCTTCCTATTTCACCTGGAAATCTCCACCCTTTTCCTAGAGCCCTGATGACCTGTCTGCCTCTTACCCCTTAAAAGTCCCCCACTTTCGTCCCTTTAGGGAGGAGGTGCTTTTAGAGCATGAGCTTCCCTTCTCCATTCGCTGGCCATTGAATAAAAGCCTGTTTTGCTTGCACCAAACTCAGTTTTGTTATTGGAAGTGTGAACCTGAGCAGAATAGAACTCCCTCACTGAGCCAGGAAGGCTTCGGTTCAGCTAGGACTCCAAGAGAGGGACTGTCTAATTCAGTAACAACAGAATCAGATCCAACAGGTTAAGGGCTCAGTCCCATAAGACTGCCCCTACTTTAGATACCAACTGAAGTCCAGCTTGTCATCTGTACTTCTGACTCACTGGCTAAAAACTGGGATTCTCATGACCTCTTCCTTGAATTCAGTAATTTGCTAAAATGGCTCACAGAGCTCAGGGAAACATTTACTTATGTTTACCAGCTTATTATAGAGGATGTTATAAAGGATACAGATGAACAGCCTGATAAATTCATTCACTGGGTAAGGTCCAAAGGGTCCTGAGTGCAGGAGCTCTGGCCTGTGGAACTGAGGTTCGCCACCCTCCCAGCACGTGGATGCAGTCACCAACCTGGAAGCTCTTCCAAACCTGTCTTTTGGGGGTTTTATGGAGGCTTTATTACATAGACATTATTTATTAGATGACTGGCCACTGGTGATTGAACTCAATCTCTAGCCCCACTCCCCTCCCTAAAGGTCTCAAGGGTGGGGTTGAAAATTCCAACCCTCTAATCGCATAGTTGATTAGAGACAACTGGCCCCCATCCTTAGGGGCTTTTCAAAAATCACGTCATTAACATAAATTCTGGTGTGAGTGAAAGAGGCTTGTTATGAATAACAAAAGGCAGTTTTATTACTCATCACTTAGGAGATGTCAAGGGTTTTATGACCTCTGTGTCAATTATGCAATGAAGACCAAATATATCTTTCTTATTATAAATCACAATATCACAATGGGTGACAAGGAAATTATTGGTACATTTGCTAACATTTATTGAAAAATATACCATGGACCTCAATTATGCTATATTCATTCTAGAGACAAGGAAACTGAGGCTTTGAAAGGTTATATACTTGCAAAAGCACAGCTCCTTAAGGGGCAGAGCCAGTTCTAGACCTCTGGTCTTCTGACAGCTAGCCCAATACTCTAACTTCCATCCCTGAATTTCCCAAAGTGTGATACATTTGTTAACAGTGTCACAGGACTTAATTTTTCTCTATATATAAATATATTTAAATTTAGTGATTATATAATTTTAAAACAATATGATTTCCCAATCAAACTGTGATATTATGGAAATTATTGCTTAGGAGAAGGCTAGAGTAGGTAGACTCTGTGGCTGGGGTCAGTGGTGTCAACGAAAAATTAATCACTCGATCTAAGAAAGAAGTGGAAAATTTTATCGCGGCCAAATTGAGGATTATAACTCAAGGATAGCATCTCAGAAAGCTCCGAGAAGTTTCTACCCATTAGCAGTCAAGGCACAGTTATATAAGTTTTTTGAGACAGAGGGCTGTACCTTAAATGATGTATTATTGACAGTTTTACAATCCTGATTTGATCTAAGCATCATTGTGGCCCCTTGTAAGATTAAGAAGGAATGTTATCTTTTAAGGAGTCCTCTTTGCTGGTGCCAGGAGAATGTTGCTCTTTATGGCTGAACTGGCATTTCTGCTGATGGGAGGTGTGGTTGATGCATAATGCATATACACAGTGCAAAGTAGGAGAGAGGAGGCCAAAGGGCAGAGAAAATTTTTTATGTTTACTTGTCTTGCCATAAAATACGAATTTTACTTCCACAGTGGGAATGATGACAATCGTGAAAGTGGTACATCAATGCCTAACGTTCAAGAGACCTACTGTGTACCATTTCATAGGCTTTGTTTAAAATGGGAGCTATATGGGCTTCCCTGGTGGCGCAGTGGTTGGGAGTCCGCCTGCCAGTGCGGGGGACGCAGGTTCGGGCCCCGGTCTGGGAGGATCCCACGTGCCGCGGAGCTGCTGGGCCCGTGGGCCATGGCGTCTAGAGCCTGTGCTCCGCGGCGGGAGTGGCCACGGCAGTGAGAGGCCCGCGTACCGCAAAAAAAAAATAATAAAAAAATAAAGTGGGAGCTATAGTGTAAAGGGGGGTACAGTTAGAATAAAAGGATAAAGAGGAGGGTGGTAACTCTAGTTTTTTTTTTCTTTGCTTATTTCCTGTTTTAAAAATATTATTTGTATAACTTACCATTTACCTTTTCCAGTGAAATTATATTAATGCCAAAAGTGGAATGGGAAATGATGAAAAGTGGCATTGCTTTGAAGATGATCTCCCTCTGGCAGGTTCTTTAAATGTGAGCCCCAATATATCTTTTTTTTTTAACTGACTTGTTTATTTATTTATTTTTGGCTGCATTTGGTCTTCGTTGCTGCCCGTGGGCTTTCACTAGTTGCGGTGAGCGGGGGGCTAATCTTTGTTGTGGTGCGCAGGCTTCTCATTGCGGTGGCTTCTCTTGTTGTGGAGCACAGGATCTAGGCGCACAGGCTTCAGTAGTTGTGGCACACGGGCTCAGTAGTTCTGGGTCGCGGGCTCTAGAGCGCAGGCTTCAGTAGTTGTGGCACATAGGCTTAGTTGCTCTGTGGAACATGGGATCTTCCCGGACCAGGGCTTGAACCCATGTCTCCTGCATTGGATTCTTAACCACTGCACCACCAGGGAAGCCTGAGCCCCAGTATTTCTTACTCCAGGTTTTGGTGTTCACTTCTTGGGAAACCTTTGCAGAAGGTCTGCAGCATGATGGGCCTGGGTTTGGGGATTCACAAATGAACTCCCAAGGGACATTCCTAACCCAGCACCATGTTGAATGACCTTTGTTTCTCTTATTCCATCTCTAAAGTTCTTCCTCTTTATGTAGATACAAATTTTTGACCTATATCTTCTCTTTGAAGAAATTATTTTAACATTACTTGCAAGGCAGGTCCTATCAGCAACAAATTCCCTCAATGTTTGTTGAGAAAGTCTTTATTTCTTGTTCATCACCTTCAGTGTTGGTTTCTAATTCATGGTTACTTCATAGTCTGAAAGAGCTGCTAGAGCTCCTGTCATTTAGTCTGGGTTCAAGGCAACAGAAAAGAGGATGAGAGAGAACAGCATGCCCTTTTCCTTCAAAAACTAACCATGAGTCCCATATACAGTGCTTCCACTTACATATTATTGGCCTAGATTTAGTCATATGCCACATCTAGCCACAAGGCAGGCTGGTAAAGGTAGTCTTTTACTTGTTGGCAAGGGACCCACCTAAAACTCTAAAAAGAAGAGAATGGATATTCTGAGGCAACAAGTTGTCACCAACAGAGGAAGGAGTAACATTATCTTTCTGAGGAACTTTGCCATTAAAATCATGAGTCCCAATAGATAGATGATTAATGCATAAAGAAGCCATTCATACAAAGGGCAACTGACTTACTAGTCCTTTAGCTGCTTTGTACTTTGAGCACACATAAATCCAAACACTATAATCACCTCTATCGTGTCAGCACAATTCACCTGCATTACATTGTTTGTATATAATTCATAAATGACATATTTGTTTCAACAAGCTTACTCCATGTAGATTGGCTAAGCAATATCAACTTAATTTCCATAATCTTAAATTGTGTAGAAAGATACTTGCTCCATGAAATTCACTAATATGGGAAACAAAACATTAAACTGTATTCATTTAGAAAATAGATTTTATAATAGGTATGTTTTATGTACTGTATTGCACTGAATAAAATAAAACTGATTGTAGAACCTAAGTGACATATTAAATATCTCTATGCAAAATTAACAGACTGTATAGTACATTTGAATTTGCTCTCAAAATAATCACTAGCAATTCTAAAGTTAAGTTTTAGTAATAATGTTGTTCCACTGAGACTAAAAAATATGTATGGTTGAAATGACATCTTTTTAATTTAATTTTTTTTTTTTAAGCACTTCAGATATCTTTCTCTGGAACAATCCTGACTCCTACTGTGTGAGTATATTTCTTGTTTTAATTATATAATTGATGCTATTTAATTACAAAAAAAAGAACTATAAATAGTGTTGAGGAGGAAGAAATTTTCCTCTACCTATGCAGGTTCTTCTGGCTGGTCTAAGAATTAAATTGACATGAGACAGATTAACAGGAGAAAGTCAAACAAAGTTTAATAACATGTATACATAGGAGAGACCTAAAAGACTGAGTAACTCCCCAAAATGGTCAAAGCCTTCACCTTAAATACCATCCTCAACTAAAGATAGAAAAGGAAGTTGAGGGTAGGGAGAGTCAGCTATGGGAGGTTACCAGGAAAAGCACAGTAAACAGGGTAAGGCTTTTTTGCAGATTTAAGTCATTGCCTTCTCCTGGGACAAGAGTTTCTAGAAGTTTGGTGATCTTCCTCTTCTAGGCACAGAGAGGGAGACACCCTTACAAATGGAGGTTTCCCTTACAAATGTAAACAAATGTTTCTTTAAAAAGGGCAATACCTACTTGGTTTTCAGAGCCCCTCCCATGTCTGCTGTTTCTCAGAAAATGACCAGCTTGAAACAGCTAATACGCCGAAGAGACATTTTAGGGTGGTAAAATTCTGCTCCCCTACAGGATCCGGAGCAGGTCTTCACTGCATTAAGGGATGGCAGGATTCTACACTTCTAAGAGACTGCTTGCAACAGAACAACCAACTGCTTAGGAACTGAACATAGTGAGAAGTAAACTTTCATTGTGAAAAACTACTGATATACTGGGATTATTTGATATAGCAGTTAGCCTACTGTAACTTATAACTAACCTTCCCAGACCGGGGCACGAACCTGTGTCCCCTGCATCAGCAGGCGGACTCTCAACCACTGTGCTACCAGGGAAGCCCTCACATTGTTTATTTTAGTGAACAATGTGAGGCACGAATTTAACCTTTTTTCCCCAAATGAATAATAAATCACTCTGACACCATTTATTAAATAGTATGTCTTTACCTACCAGTTTTAAAGGTAAAGGACCTCAAGGTAAAGGACTTTTATGAATCTGTATTCAGTTCCTAAAACCTATTTTTCTACTTCTGGGTCAATAATAGGCTGTTTTGATTTCTATAGTTTTAAAGTACAATCTAATATATGATCTAATAGCTTGTAAGGCAAACACACTTTCTGCTTATTTTTCAAAATTTTCTTGTCTAGTCTTGCCCATTTATTATTCCATCTGAGTTTTAGAGTTAGCTTGTCAAGTTCCATGACAATTTTTGTCAGGATTTTGATTAGGATAACACAGATGAATATATTTGTTATTTGTCCTAGTTAGAGTTCCAGTTAATTCTGGATACAGCCAACTGGCCTGGCTAAACACCTGCAGCTCAACTGGAATCCTATGAGAGTGAAGTGTCCAAAAACTTAAATAGGTAGTTTGTAAATCAAGTCAAAGTGGCACCCTGCTGTTGGGATTTGATCTACAGTTCTAGATAAACTAAATAAAAATGCTTACCACTTAGAGCAAGTGTCTGTGAATACTGTATTTCTACACCTGGAAAGTGAAAAGAGGATTTGAACAAAGCTACCAGCATTTAAAGTCATGTTGTTTCAAAAAGAATGTTTTAAGTGACTCATTCTATATATTCATTTTGAACTTCTTGTAAATCAGTATGTGTCTACACCCAGAATTGATATATAAGATGGTGGTCCTCAGAAATCATTTTTACCTTCACATTACTTAGAACTAAGATTATATATGTATTATTTATATAATAGCTATATCTCTGCCTTTAATAAATCATAAAATGATAAAAGCAGACCTAAGTTGAAACCCAGAGTTGACTTAAGGGAAAATATTAATAATACTATAGTCTATTCTAGTGAAAGTTTGGGAAATATGCCACATGCTTCCTGTCAGAGCTAATAGGATTAACAAAAAATATTATTTTGTTCATCATTTCCTTCAACTACAGGGCTTCCCAACATTTTCCCTCCATAGCATTCATAGAAAATGTTTGTTCAGTCCATTAGGACAAACTAACAAGAATGCTCACAGCTTGAGAGGGCAAGCAGCCCCAGGTCACCCGCTGCTAGAAGGCTGGCACACCTGTAACCAATCTGCAGTACACTAATTGGAAAGCTATGCTTAGACTCCCATGGTCTTCCTTAGGTATCCCATTCTCCCAGTCCCCCAAAATGCTATAGCTGTACTCCAACTCTATTCTCCACCACAGTACTGAACTGAACACTGAAGAACAGAGGAGGATGAAGTGTCCAAGAGATAAAGGGGGGAACCAGTTTATTCATAGCCACTAAACTGTCTGTTTTTGAAGTTGGAACTGTATTACTTTCATCTTTTTTATCCCCTTTAGTACCAAATGCAGTGCCTTATACATAGTTGTTGCTCAAAGTTTACTGGATTGAAACTTTCAGTACCCACCACTACATCATATTTAGTCTTGCAATTCTAAGTATCATACTTATGTCTTTAGATATACTTTTAAATATATGATAAAAATATTTTCCATAAGAAGGAGATTGTCATACTGTTAACACAATACATGTGCCTTTGATAAATCTTAAAATAATAAAAGCAGACCTATGTTAAAATCCAGAGTAACAGGCATCAAAAGCAATGCACTGCTTTCCTGACATTAATAAGTTATTTTTTGGTTGAAAGTTCAAGTCAAAATTAAAACACCAGTTGATCTAAGCTTCACTTTTCTTAATTGTAAAATGAAAAATAGCAATAATAGTATGACATCATAAGTCTGTAAAGATTTCATAAAATAATGCATAAAGAATGCTCATTAAGTGCTTGAAAGAAATAGCTCTTAACATTTTAGCTATTACTTTGATGATTGACTTTACTCCATTAAACACGTTGGCTCCTGAGATAACTTTTCAGTCTGTTATATGACACATATTTCTTAATAAATATTCAATAAATACAAACATTACAGAGTACCACTAATTAAAGAAAAAGTCTGTAAATGCATGGCTTTGTGTGTGAGCTGCACAATTTTCCCCTAATGTAAATAAATACACAATGTACTTTTCCCATTATTTTTCCTTCCATAAGAACCATAAGCTTTCTGTTTAAAATTCAAACAGTATCAAAATACAGACTATTGGGCTTCCCTGGTGGCGCAGTGGTTGGGAGTCCGCCTGCCGATGCAGGGGACGCGAGTTCGTGCCCCGGTCCGGGAAGATCCCACATGCCGCGGAGCGGCTGGGTCCGTGAGCCATGGCCGCTGAGCCTGCGCGTCCGGAGCCTGTGCTCCACAACGGGAGAGGCCACAACAGTGAGAGGCCCGCGTACCACAAAAAAAAAAAAAAAAAAAAAAAAAAAAATACAGACTATTTAAATGAATCACTGTGGTCTTCCATACAATCTTTTTCATACATTAAGCTGTTAGTTTGACATACAGTAGAAGAATGCATAGAGCCTGAGCTGACTTTTTAATACAACAGCAATGTTTTGGCCTCCTCTCTTTGAATCAAGTCACAGATGCCACTCTTGAAATTACTAATGGTATAGCAATGATGAAACACACAATATATATCTAAACAACATTTTCATACTGACTATTACAAATGAAAGACCCTGGAAATATTAAAACTTTTTTAGATTCTATAAAAATCTATGTTATTTCAAGATTTTCTTTCACTGGCAAATATTTGAGTTCTAAGTAATTTGAGTGGTAGGTGAATGAGTGCTGCAGCAGTTAATGAAATAGACAAGAATCCCTGTTCTCATTATAGGGATACAGACAATAAACAAATAAATCAGTAAATATGTATAGTATTTCACATAGTGACAGGTGCTATGGGAAAAATAAAAGGCATGGAAAAAAGAATGGGAATTCCATGGTTCAGGGGTGTTGAAAGCACTCTTATCTTTTTTAAACCAGGCAAAGGCTTATAAAATAGTCAGCTAGTATTTTAGGAAGGAAAAGATATTGGTTGAAGAAGGTAACGCTTTTAAAGTTACGTGTGATAAACAACATGAATATTCAAAACGTAATTTTAGAAAATTCCATATTGCTTAACTCAAAAAGCACAAAATTTATCCATAAGGACAAAATTAAAATTAATATATAAACAAGTAATGGTGTAACTTTAAAATATTACAATTTATATGCGAACAAATAACATCTGGGATAAAAGACTTTATCCCAAATATAATATGAAAGTTTACATTTGAGTAAACACTCCCTATAAAAAAAATCTGACTTTAACCTCATTCTTAACTTTACACAGGTTTTTACAGATACCATGTTTTTATTCTAAACAGTAGAAATAGTTATTTACAAATTATCAATAAGACAAAACAGTCAGTTTTATTTGGAATGTGTACCCTTTAAACTTTAAGAACTAAATATCTGGGGCTTCCCTGATGGTGCAGTGGTTACAAGTCCGCCTGCCAATGCAGGGGATGCGGGTTCGAGCCCTTGTGGGGGAGGATCCCACATGCCACGGAACAACTAGGTCTGTGTGCCACAACTACCAAGCCTGCGCTCTGGAGCCTGCGAGCAACAACTACTGAGCCCGCATGCCACAACTACTGAAGCCTGCATGCCTAGAGCCCGTGCTACGCAACAAGAGAAGCCACCGCAATGAGAAGCCCACACACTGCAACAAAGAGTAGTCCCTCACTCGCCACAACTAGAGCAGCAGCAATGAACACCCAGTGCAGCCAAAAATAAATTAAAAAAAAATAAAGTATAGAATCTAAAAAAAAAAGAACTAAATATCTGAAGCAGATTTGGAATCAGAATTCTTCATAGTTCTAGTCTCCTTGAGGGCATTTTTTTCAAAAATGTTATTATCAATATATTCTATTAGAATCTGGAATTCATGAAATGAAAATGTTCATTACAAAATCACTTTAAGATGATACACGTTGCCCAAAGTCTCAAACTTTCTTTTAAGTTCCCTTTGAAGACTAACAATCTGAAATATATGTAAGAATGGAAAATAACTAATTAGAAAATAGGAATTAATTTGTTTTTCCCTTTATGGTCATTTTCAAAGCTATTTATAAAATATAAATTTAAGCTTATATTTGCCCAGTTATAAAATATGTTTCAGTCATAAACCAAAGCAGTTTTGTTAAACTGCACTAAGTTATCATTAAAGAAGTGACTATATCACACTCTAGACCAACGGCTTCAGGGGCTATTGGGGAAGATGAGTAGTGAAGGACTGCGAGTCTTCTCCCAATGAAATCTAAGTGGCTATATTTTGTCACACATTGGGGTTCTATGTAAGACATTGTATAAAAAATAGGTTTTACAACTTAAAAAGAAATTCTGAAAGCCACTGATCAAAGGAACAGAAATCTATCAGGAAAAAACCCTCATGAATTTGCTAATGATTCTTCTTTCTTTCTTGAGAAACTGGCAAGGTAAAGCACATGCATATAATAAATCTTTTTTTCACCCCTATCATTCTACCGAGATATTTTTTATCACATTTCGTCTAACTTCAGATCATTCTACTTGATAAAAATTTTTAAAACCTTAATGAAAATACTAACTCTAAGCGAGCAAAATGTATTTGAATAACTAATGATTAAAACAAAAGTTTAAAACAAGTTTTAAGTTCAGTTCAAAACAAAAAGCTAAAGTTCAAAATCAAAAATCTTCTTTGTGATTAGGCAATTCTTTTCAAAGTACACATGTGGAAATGTCACCAAATGTTTCAGTAAGTTTTGAGGAAGAGAAAGAGAGCAGGGAAGGACACTTGAGCTGGGTGTTGGAAAATAAGTAAGATTGGGAGACTAAAGAAATGGTTACATAATTTTCTAGGAAGAAAGGAACAGAATGAGCAAAGTGTGGATAAAAGAAAGAACTATTTCCAAGGAATGGCAAACATCTCAATTTGCCTGGGACATAAATGAGGGGCAAAGATAGGAAATAAGATTGTGAATTTAGGTTGTGGCCAGATAACAAAAGATTCCTAATACCACAGTAAGGACTTGGGCTTTTTTCCATAAAAAATTAGGGGGTAGTAGCAACAGACATTTCAACTATGAGACAGATTCCAGAGATACTAGAGAGGTAGAATAGATAGAATTAGGCAACAAATTGGAAGCTAAGTAGATGAAAGAAAAAGATATAAAATATGATGTTAAAGTGCAGTTTGGCTAACAACTGTAAGAACTTAAAAGCTTTAAGCTGAAGAACTTTTAATATTTACACTGATTTGTTTATGTCAAGAGAATTTCAAAAGCATAACCAAGACACTTGACTGATACAAATTTTATTTTTCATGCTAAAATTTTTACAAATTTGATTCTGTCATACACAATTATAAGAGGAACAGTTACAAGTGAATTAAAAAAATAGTATTTGGGGGCGCTTCTATTCATTTTACTATCATAAGCATGTTTTGTTACAGGTACAGCAACAATTGTTACAATTACAGAACTGCTCAACTTGGAAATTTAGTAAGTATGTTATGATGGAGGGTAATACCTAATATAAATGAAGAGTAAGTGCCCAAACATAGTCTCACGCTCTACATTATTCTTTATTCCACAATTAGAATCATGGGTTAGAGTCTACTCAGCAATGCCATCATTCAAATATCTGACCAAGCAGGTCAACTTGGAAAGCATTTAAAATCATTTCCCAAAATCTTACTTAATTTAGTTCTATAAGGAAATATAAGACAAAACACACAAGACAAGGCTTGCTGATATTTTATGCCTAAAACAAACCATTATACAATGAAATTATGCATCTTTTGCAATCTGGCATTTTTTCCCATCTCACACAGTAACAAAAGATGAACAGTACTTACAGCATTTAGAATCACCAGAGTACAGCTGATACAGCATCTCCCAGACTTCTAGTTTCTAAAATTCTGGGGGAAGTGGGACAATTTGAACTGTAACAGTCTACAAGGTAGTAACGTTACCTCTTGGCCATTGGCCCAATACTAACCCTGTTTTTTTTTTAGTATACAAAATATGCTGAAAACATT
Source organism: Neophocaena asiaeorientalis asiaeorientalis (assembly GCF_003031525.2). NCBI lineage: Eukaryota > Metazoa > Chordata > Mammalia > Artiodactyla > Phocoenidae > Neophocaena > Neophocaena asiaeorientalis. The sequence goes on from NW_020175410.1 coordinate 4,659,252, forward strand.
TCTCTTAAACACATTTCAATTAATGTAATTAAACAGAAGGCAACAACTTCCTTCTAGAAGAATTAGCTATAGCTATGAAAAGCTTGCCATATATTTGTTAAATTAATTTATGGAATACTTTTTGGGTCAATACAGACCATAGTGTATTTTTTAATTTAAAGGCTCTACTAAACATGAGTAAAAAGAACTAAAAATATAATCACATTGGTAGTTTTTTTAAAAATGAAAATTACCATTTTTATCCCTGTAGTATATAAATATATCACTTGCTTTTATCCAAATTAAAGGTAAATTAAAAAAAAAATCCACTGTGGGGCTTCCCTGGTGGCGCAGTGGTTGAGAGTCCGCCTGCCGATGCAGGGGACACGGGTTCGTGCCCCGGTCCGGGAGGATCCCACATGCCGCGGAGCGGCTGGGCCTGTGAGCCCTGGCAGCTGAGCCTGTGCGTCCGGAGCCTGTGCTCCGCAACGGGAAAGGCCACAACAGCGAGAGGCCCGCGTACCGCCAGAAAAAAACAAAACAAAAAATCCACTGTGAAATTTACATTCCAAGCACAAAAATAAACAAATATTAGTTCTAATCAGGAATTTCAGCTGACAAGTGAACATTTTTACTTTGAAATATGTAGATCTGGGATATAGAAGTGAATGTTTTGATTGAACACATTGCAAATATATCTTGTTTTCATGTAAAAATACATTTTTTAAAGAAATAATGTTTCACAGTCTTTTTATCCCACCCTCTCAAACATTTTTTCCTTAAAATAGTTTAACATCTCATTTAAGATCTGATATTACAAAAAAGAGAGAAATAAAATTAATTCTTCTTAGATGTATTTGAGCCAAGTAGTTACTGTTTCCAGATGTTATGAGCTAAAAATCATGACATTCTGGTGAGTAACCTTTGGCTTACAAACTAATAACTTGAAATTCCATTCATACTGCTTATCAAGGAAGCCTGATATATATTTGTAAATTTAAATTTTTATATCTTTTATAAAGAAAAAAATCCATCTAACAGATAAGTATTAATAGCTAAAAAAATGATAAACATTTTTATATTAAAGATCTACAAAATAATAAAGCATCTTAATAGTATTCTTGAAAATACTATCAAAAACCTCAGTCTTCTATATTAAGTGCAATATCCAACACATTTTTATGACTAAAACATTTTCAAAGGCTAGAAAGAAAATATGCTTATTGTAAGAACAATGATGCTTGAGTCAAACAGACCTGTTTTGAATCTCTAATCTGCCACTTTCCAACTTATACATACTCCTTAACTTCTCTAAAACTCAATTTCCTCAGAGATAAAATGGGGGGGGGGCAATGACAGTAACTACCTTAAAGAACTCTTCTGAGGGATAATAAGATAATGCACATGAAAGGTTAGTACAGTACAGTATGTGACATAGTAATTAAACAATAAATATTAGCTATACTGAGCAGTGACTTTGGGGTCAAGTACCTAACAAACCGTTTTCTTAAATAAGATATACTCATTATACAAAGAATTGTTTAAAACTTTTAAAAAACAAACAAAATGGCATGACAGAAAGTTGGGGACATGTCCTCCAATTAAACATCCAGAATTATATTGCAATAATGATAAGGCTAAGAACCACAAATGATTAATTAGGCTGACATTTGAAGTCTCCTAAGTTACTTTTATCGTGTTTTGGCAGTCACTTCCTATCTATTTGAACACCACACTGTGTTATTCCCAAACTACAATTCAGAAGATCTGAAGTGAATTTTATTTTCTTGTCATGAATTCTTAGAGAAAATAATTACCTCATTGGCTTAAACAAACAAAAGCATGGAAAAAATGAACACAAAACCACAGCCGTTTACAGGTTATGTAGTACAGTAAAGATGGTTATTTAGAAATTTCAAGCAGTTTATCTCTCTTATTTTCAAACTGTCACTGTTTCAAATCTCAATCCACTAATCTCTATTATTTATAATTAGTCTACTCTGAAACATATCTATTATCTTTACTGGAATGATCACAGAGTACTAAATTTTAACAGAAAATTAATCTACCATTACCTACGTGAACGTTTTCTCTAATTTTTATTTATACTAACCTGAGTCAACAGGGCTTTCCAATGGGTGTTCTAAATGACAGAGCACAGATATGGGTGACAGGAAAACTAGGTCTGGCCTCAATGAAACTATTTACTAAATATGAGATCTTCAGCAAGTCCCTCAACTTCTCCATGCCTCTTTTTCCTTTTCTAAAAGAGGAGGATCCTACTACCCTCATTTTCTGACTCACAGGACGATGGCAAATGATATGAGAAAAACATATGAAAGAATTCTGAAAAGGGCACAGTGCTATATAAACGTAATATGAAAACATGTAGGCTGGTTACGTATTAGATTTGGTTACAATGACCAGTTTACTTAAGGTGCAATTTATGAGAAATTTATTCTTGGAATTATCAGGAAAAAAAAAATTGTAACATCTTTACCACATCTTCTGAATAAGGTCTGAGAGCCCTTTTAAAAAAATCCTATTACCACATAAGAAACTGCATTGGACAATGACCTAAGAAAAGTTAAAGCCTCATCCATCCTTTCCAGATTTTTTTTTTAATGGCTATAAATCTGCTTCACCTTAATGTGCTTTTGTAGTTTTATTAATTTACAGCCTGCTTTGCTCTAGGGTTCTTCTGGCAGTTACTTAACCCTCTTTGAAAGTAGTCACAGGTGATCTTTATTTTTCTACTGCTGGTTTTTCTTAACTTATTTTAAATGCCAGTTTTTTCTCACTTGAACTCCACAGAAAGTAGGTGTAATAAAGAGTTTTTAATTTAAAGAATGAATAAAAAAATTCAAAACTAAGTCAGTAAAAACAAATGTTCTCTCACTTTTCTGTCTCTTCAGCAGATACTCTGCATGCACTCTAAAAGGATATTAAAGCTACACATCAACAGAAAAGTCCATTTAATTTACATTATATAGTTTTCCAAGGTTAAAAGATACAAAGCAGGGGGCTTCCCTGGTGGCGCAGTGGTTGAGAGTCCGCCTGCCGATGCAGGGGACACGGGTTTGGCCCCAGTCTGGGAAGATCCCACATGCCGCGGAGTGGCTAGGCCCGTGAGCCATGGCCACTGAGCCTGCGCGTCCGGAGCCTGTGCTCCGCAACGAGAGAGCCCACAACAGTGAGAGGCCCGTGTACCGCAAAAAAAAAAAAAAAAAAAAAAAAAAAAGATACAAAGCAGGAAAATAAATCAGGATTGATTTTTGAAGGAGGCATATCTGAAGAATGATTTTGAAGAAATGGGACATAAGGGCAGGTGAGAACAAAACATGATAAAAAAATTTTTAACAATGTTTGATTTTTACACAGTCACTGAAATACTGTTATCTCTAAGGCATTAGCTAAATGAGAAACTAGACAGGTTACTGTCAGGTATGTAGAAACAGAGCTAGAAGCCTTAATATAGGTGATTGCTGAAGATACAGGAGTAGAAATTTTGAGGCAGAAGAGGGTCTGGATACTACTCATTAAAAGATATCAAAAGATAGGAGAATGAGAAAAAATGAAATGAGAATGACATGAAAAATACAAATAGAACACACACATTAGAAAAGTGCAATTTCAAGGAGAAGGGGAGTAGTCAAAAAACATAGCAGAAAAAATATTAAAGATTGGGTTGGACTACAAAATCCATAATAAATTTAAAGGGGTGATTTTAGTTTAATAGTAAGGATGGATGAGTTAGCGATGGATTAAGGGAAGACTAAGTAGTTAAAAAAAAAAAGAAGTTAGTGCATTTCACCCATTTAAATGTTCACTGAGGAAAACTTAGAGAAAGTAATATGAAAGCTAAGTAAGGGGACTGAGTAGGTTTAAAGGCAGAAAGGAGGGCTTCATTAGCTCTAACTAATTAAATAAAGCTCATGTTCTATAGTTGAGAGAGTCAGACTTACAATAAGAATGTTTCAGACCCATGTTAGGCACTTTGGGAGTAAGGAGAGGGGTAACCTGATCTCTGTCACTAGGGAACATAGGAAACTACTCTCAAGCCACTTACTGTTTTTGGTATCACAGTCAGCCCCCATGCTCAGTGGTAGGTATTTAAAAGGTACTCAGAATGTGGTAACCAAAAAGGCAAAAGGCCCAAATGCAAAATGGTATTAAAAATATAAAATAGCAAAATGAATAAGTCAATAATTTACACTTGAAAACAATTTTAAATAAAATCCAAACCAAAAGTAGAAACCTTTAAAAATGTAACTGCTAGGGGCATGATATCCATGATGTGCAAAGTAATTTTTAAAAGCATAATATAGGTTTTATTTTGCTATAGCCACCGTAATTTAATAACAGGATTTCTTGGATAATTTTACCAAAGAAATAACTTCCTCCTCTAAAACATTCATAAAATTGATCATTTGGGTACCTAACAGTTCTGAAAAGTAAGTGTATTCATAATTCTTTAGTATGAAAAGCAACATTAAAAAAAGTAGAGCATCAAAATATTTTATTTCAAATCTATGTTATGCCTGATCTAATATGTAATTGGAAACATACATTCTAGAGGTTCTGAATATCATTTTCCTTTCTTTACAAATTTTTATGAGCAACTTACTATATTTTAAATCTGTATCACTTTATTTGACATTTATTAAAGCTACATAAAAGCCATGCAGAATTTATTTACAATACTGTACATTAAATGATGTTTGAAGATTACATAAAAATTTCACACAACTATAACTAACATGGAAAGACATGTGAAACACATTATTTAGGGGTTTTAAAAAATTTTAGGTACAGAATTCTGCAAAGATTATTTTGGTTTATTAAGTGTTACGCAAGCAATAGCTTGAAGTAAGACTGACAAAAACATGCAAATGAGTAGATTTCAAAATGAAAAAATAAAAACATTTAGCTAAAAGCTAAAATAGTATATAGCTGAAATACTACCAAGTAGCAAAGGGAATTTATAAAACAGGAAAAAAAAAAAAGGTTACTCTTTAAATGTCTTCATGAATAGGCCCACAGTAATTTTCTATAAAAACATTCAGAAATAAAGTTTCTCAAATTATGTTCATCACATAATTATATTCATCACAAATCATCAATTATGTTTTCAGTAGTAATTAGAGCTATGAATTTTAAATAATTATTTATCCTGTAGGAGAAGTCTTAGTTTTCCCCTTTGGGGACCAGGAACAAAGAAAACCAATCAGTAAATTTAGATTCAAGTAAAAGATCCTGGTACAAATATCATGAACACAGAGTAGAGAGTTGTAATGACCTACAAGTCCACATACTCTTAGCTGTACTTTTAAAACAGAAGTGTAAACTTTAGGTTGTTCAATTTAAGATCTCCTATCAGGAAGTAAGTACCTCATCCTTCAGAGTTTGGAAAATGTCAATAGGTATTTCTTCTCCAGGTGCATCTCTCAGTTTTCACTGCTGTGGCTGAAGTACATTTAGATATTCAGACTGCCCCAACTGATAAGTTGTGTTCCTTCCACAATCAACGTACTGGTACCTCTCCTGGGATATCTGTTCTGAGTGTCCAAAGTAAGTTGTTGTTACAGTAACTCTAAAAACAAAATAAATGGGGAGAAACACTGAAGAGTTATATATTAAAAAAGCTTTCTAAAGTGACAACACTTTATATATCAAAATTCTCTCCAGGGAGAGATTATTTGATTAATGATAACTTAATATTGTGGACATGGGCCTTTTAGGGAATATTTCCCCAATAGACAACAGGAATGCTGGCTGAGAAAGCCCTATCCAAAAATAATTATATACAAAAATGTATTTTTTCAAAACACCAATCTTTAATTAAAAATACATTTAGTTCAGTGCACTTTTAAAAATAATCACACAGTTCTCTCATCAGAGGAAAAGGTTAATCAAATGTTAGCTAATGGCCCAAATACCCAACCTATAACCTACAGTGTTTTCATGGCTTAGGATAACACCCGATTTGCAAACCAATAACATTCCTGGTCTTCACTACTGTTACTGCCGACCACAGGCAGCAAGGAATTGGGTGTTGAGCTCATCCTTCTCTCTATCCCAATTTCTACCATTTTCCCAAGTTCTTGCAAGGTTCAGATTCACTATTTAGCAGCTGTGTGATCCTTCACTACTCCTCTGAGCTCCCATTTCCTCATGTGTAAAGTGGGATACTATTTACTTCACCTCATTGCACTCCTGTAAGGCTTAAAACCCAAATGAGACAGCATTTATAAATATGTGTATACTTTAAGCCAATGTTATAAAGTTTTTAAACAAAGAACCTCTCAAAAAAAAAATTTGTACTTACTGCATCATGAGTACTATGTTATGCACTTTGATGGATGTCAGTGTACAGAAATCACTGTTAAAGAAAAAACAATGTGAATAAATACAAACTGACATTATAAATTTAAAATAGTTTAATTACAGTTCCTCTTCCTATGTTAAAGCTAACAGAAATACTATTAAAAGATATAATAAATAAGCATTTAATGGTTGAGCATTTTCTGTATCTCAAATGATGATTAATATTTTCATGGCTTCTTATTCTATGCCTTCATACTACAGCAGTTGTAGAGTTGTCTACTTATTATTTTTACTTTTTGTTTACCTTTTGAAATTTTAGTAGCCAGTTTATTAGTTACTCAGAAATTCTATATCAAGCTGACATCAAAAGATGATAAAAATTTATCACTATTTTTTACTTAACAAGAGCTAATAATCATTTAGACCTAATTTAAAAGCTTTACAACTTCAAACCAGCAATAGAGTTCTAAACATCATTAGCATTTTTAGTCCTCCTATACTAAATCAGAAACAAATACTAGAATATGTGAGATTATGATTCTCATAACATAGTAAATAAAAAGTGCCATGGTGTATATGATCCTAATTCTGAAAATAAAATTATGTGTATACATATATATACATTAACATTATACATGTTGAAAGGGGAAAAGAGAAGAACAGAGATGATCAGAGGCCGGAAGGAATATTCCAAAATGTGGTCTTGTCACTTCTAAGATGATGGGAAATTAAACATATATATATATTCACACCTACACATACTTACTCTTTATAATTTAATGAGAGAAAATAATTAAAAATCAGAACTTACAACATATAACTCATTTCTTCTGCTATGATAGTAGGTACTGTATAATCAATCTGAAAGGCAAAAATTAAAAATAAATCAATAGAGAACAGGATCAAAACATCAAGTATTTAGATACATTTTGTAACTTCAAAGAGTTTGGAAATTTCTCCCTTTATGGGTTTGATTCTAGGACTTTTTCTTACACATGTATGGGATACAATTCAAAGTCTAGTTCTTTAAGAAATCCCCCATCTCCCTCAAGTTAATATGATACACAAACTTGAGACTTGTTTAACTCCTCCAAAGTACTTCATGAATGAAGCTTACCTGTTTCATATCCAGTGGACCAATATTGGTAATGTTGTTTAAGCGTGCCTTTCCAATAACTGTTTTTGAAAACTGAACTTGTGCAGTGATGTTTTCAACTTCAACAGAATAATAGTTATTGTTCGTTATATTTAGTGTGTTCTGAAAAAGAAAGGAAGCACAAAATGTACACGTTATCTTAGAATAAGCATAATATGAATCAAAATTAATACAGAAGATGACTCTCCAGCTGTGGCTATGCTTAATTTATTAGGAGGAAGGAAAGTATCACCAAAAAATGTCAAGAACATTCAATGAACCAATTATATGGTTTTATGCATGAGTACTATGTTTTTTTTGTTTGTTTGTTTTGTTGTTTTGCAGTACACAGGCCTCTCACTGTTGTGGCCTCTCCTGTTGCGGAGCACAGGCTCCAGACGCGCAGGCTCAGGGGCCATGGCTCACGGGCCCAGCTGCTCCGCGGCATGTGGGATCTTCCCGGACCAAGGCACGAACCCGTGTCCTCTGCATCGGCAGGCGGAGTCTCAACCACTGCGCCACCAGGGAAGCCCATATGCATGAGTACTATGTATATAAAATGCCTACAATGAACACATACTTTTAAAAAGTAGGCCCAGAAAATGTATAGTACAAGAATACAGAAAAATGAATGTTAGAAAATGTATTTGTAGCCTTAGCAAAAATTCAATAAAAAATTCTAAAATTTCATCAAAAATTTTCTAAATGTTAACATGTACATCTTCACTGACTAAGCTACTTCCGATTCAATTAAATACAAAGACAACATTTTAAAATGTTAAACACAACATTAAATAAACTTTCTATTTAAAAAAACTGGTATTTTAACTACATGAGTAGAGATTTCTAGCAGGTCACTTTTGAGAAGAAATGGGATAGATTCAAAACTGGTTGGAAAGAAATGCAGTTGTATCATTTCTATACTTAACAGCTGGGGCCAACTTTTGCAATTCTAACTTAAAACAATTGTTTCAAATTATTTTAGAAAATAGTCAACAAAATAAAAAGGAAAAATGTTAAATCAAGAAATAACAGATAGGGCTTCCCTGATGGCGCAGCGGTTAAGAATCCACCTGGCAAGGCAGAGGACACGGGTTCAATCCCTGGCCCGGGAAGATCCCACATGCCACGGAGCAACTAAGCCTGTGCAACACAACTACTGAGCCTGCGCTCTAGAACCCGCATGCGACAACTACTGAAGCCCGAGTGCCTAGAGTCCATGCTCTGCAACGAGAAGCCACCACAATGAGAAGCCCATACACCATAATGAAGAATAGCCCCTGCTCGCCGCAACTAGAGAAAGCCCGTGCACAGCAATGAGGACGCAACACAGCCAAAAATAAACCCCACAAATTAATTTATAAAAAACAAATTTTTCTGAATTAAAAAAAAATTTTCAATCAGGTTGATTGAATACATGGATGCAGAACTAGTGGATATGGAGGGCAGACTACATGTTAATAGTCAGGCCTGGATAAAAGTAAAGATATACATTATGGTATTTTTCAAATGTCTTATAATGATAATTAAACATTTTCATAATTAGAAAGACAATAAATATTACTAAAAAAGAGTAGTAATATATACTACTCATTTTAAGAAACAAAAGTAATACGATATAATTACATTTCTCAAAATACTGATAGAAAACCTACAGAAATCTCACTTTTTTTTTTAACATCTTTATTGGAGTATAATTGCTTTACAATGGTGTGTTAGTTTCTGCTTTATAACGAAGTGAATCAGTTATACATATAAGTGCCACATCTTCTTTATCCATTCATTCAATGATGGATACTTAGGTTGCTTCCATCTCCTGGTTATTGTAAATAGAGATGCAATAAACATTTTGGTACATGACTGTTTTTGAATTATGGTTTTCTCAGGGTATATGCCCAGTAGTGGGATTGCTGGGTCATATGGAAGTTCTATTTGTAGTTTTTTAAGGAACCTCCATACTGTTCTCCAAGCACAGGCTCCTGGGAGGGGAGGTGTGGAGAGTGACCTGTGCTCGCACACAGGCTTCTTGGTGGCAGCAGCAGCGGCCTTAGCGTCTCATGGCCATCTCTGGGGTCCGCGCTGATAGCCGCAGGTCGCGCCCGTCTCTGGAGCTCCTGTAAGCAGCCCTCTTAATCCCCTCTCTTTGCGCATCAGGAAACAAAGAGGGAAGAAAAAGTCTCCTGCCTCTTCGGAAGGTCCAGACTTTTTTCCCTGACTCCCTCCCAGCTAGCAGTGGTGCACTAACCCCTTCAGGCTGTGTTTACGCCACCAGTCCTGTCCCTGCAATCCAACTGAAGCCTGAGCCTCATCTCCCAGCCCCCGCCCACCCCAGTGGGTGAGCAGGCAAGCCTCTTGGGCTGGTGAGTGCCGGTCAGAACTGACCTGTGCAGGAATCTCTCCACTTTGCCCTCTGCACCCCTGTTGCTGTGCTCTCCTCCGCGGCTCCAAAGCTTTCCCCCTACGCCACCCGCAGTCTCCGCCCGCAAAGGGGCTTCCTAGTGTGTGGAAACGTTTCCTCCTTCACAGCTCCTTCCCACTGGTGCAGGTCCCGTCCCTATTCTTTTGTCTCTGTTTATTCTTTTTTCTTTTGCCCTACCCAGGTACGTGGGGAGTTTCTTGCCTTTTGGGAGATCTAAGGTCTTCTGCCAGCGTTCAGTGGGTTTTCTGTAGTTGTTCCACGTGTAGATGTATTTCTGATGTATCTGTGGGGAGGAAGGTGATCTCCGCGTTTTACTCTTCCGCCATCTTCACCCCGTGAGAAATCTCAGCTTTTTTCTCACTGTCATCCAGTTAAACCTAATGTTTATCTATATAATAAACCTATTTCCTATTTAATGTTCACACTTTCTCAATTTAGTCAAGTACTAGTACCCCTAAAAGTGGGAATTCCTGAATAATTATTTAAAATAAAGTAAGATATTTACATTTAAATATACTTTCTGGTATCTAAAAGGACCCAGCACATAATTTTTATTACTTTTCATTATAAATTTACAGTTATTTAATACTAAAACAGACTCTGGAGGTTGGCCAAAAATATCCACCCACTGTTTTAAACCCCACAGAAAAAGGGAAAATTTGTTCCTTTTTCCAAATGGCTGTTACAGTGGAAAAATACCCAACGATAATTCCCCAGTGATAGGAAATGATTTACAATTAGTACTGTGTTATGTTTTATGCATATATATTTTTTCCATGTATATAGTTTTTTTTTCGGCTGCGCAGTGCAGCTTGTGGGATCTTTTTTAAAAAATATTTATTTATTTAGGCTGTGCCAGGTCTTCGTTGCGGCACGTGGGATCTTTAGTTGCGGCATGCAGGCTTCTTAGTGGCAGCACGTGGACTTCTTAGCTGTGGCATGCATGAGGGATCTAGTTCCCTGACCAGGGATCAAACCTGGGCCCCTTCTGCATTAGGAGTTCAGAGTCTTACCCACTGGACTACCAGGGAAGTCCCAGCTTGTGGGATCTTAGTTCCCCAACCAGGGATGGAACCTGGGCCCTCAGTAGTGAAAAAGGAGAGTCCTAACCACTGGACTGCCAGAGAATTCCCAGGATTTAAAAAATTTTTTGTGTGTTTTTTTAAAGGTTGACAACGTTTGACAGTATGCCATGAGGATAAATGAATTCATGGGAGTTCTTTTTTTCCTATAATTAAGTAGTAATTCCACTTTAACATACATTCCATTTCACTTCCTGTCCCTGTAAATCCCCCTCCTCCCAACCAGCACCACAGGCATCTCTACCTCAACCTGAAGCATACCAACCACCTCTTTGAGGAAAACCAACTGAAGTCCAATATCTCTCTTCCAAACAAATCACTGCCACACAGATGTACCTTAAAGCCTGAAGCAACATATATATTCCTTTTTAATAATACGGTGGTTTGCAAACCATGCTTTTTTCAAATAAATGTTAACATGTAAAACAGGTACAAGACCTTCTCTGAGGTGTTTGTTTGTTTGCTTGTTTGTTTTCAAGTGTGGGAAGGCTGTAGAGTCCTAAAAACCACTGTCCTGAGAAACACAGATTTTCACACATACTAATTTGCAAGAGAAATCATTCACTTGTTCTCTACCTTTTAAAACAAAGGAATGGTCTGTTAAAGACGGCAAAAATTGTGTTTCACAAAACACAAGGAAATGAAAATGTTACATGTATAACATGTATTGAACTAACTATGTTAACATCTGGCTAGAAGCTATTCAGAGTCAAATGCTGAAAAGTAAATAGATTGTAATTACTTTTTTCCCAGTAATTAATTGTTTTGTTTATTTTACCCTCCCAAAGGCATCTTCAAATGCGAAATGATTCTGAATACACAGAATTTGCCAATTTGCCATTTTCAGCAGAATCAGAAATGACAGAAAAGGTCAATATAGCAGACATACAGAAAGAAAACTGAGTGTTACCTTTAATGTTCTCTCAATAAGGACAAAGGTGCTGCTTAACATGATAAAAGAATGAAGTCAGGGCATCCCTGGTGGTGCAGTGGTTGAGAGTCCGCCTGCCGATGCAGATTTTAATATAAATATGTACTTACCGTGATATTTAAATATATTGTACGCTTTGGAACATCATAACTGACGTATGCCGATTTTACACCAATGTATTTCACGTCGATAGAGCGAGGGAAAAGGAAAAACACAGCCAGTCCAGAAAGAAGCAGACAGACAAACACAGAAGCCATCACATACAGTTTTCTGAAAAGGAAAATGGAATATTTAAATATACATGCATCAAAAATTACATAATGAAACATTTAGAGAAGACATTTTCATTTTGAATTTTTCCCCTTTTATACCAGCAGGAAAAGATGTATGATTTTTACCAAATTTTTACATTATAAAAGTATTGAACAGAGTTAGTTTGGAATCTATTAAGTGTTAAAATGGTCTCCTTAAAAGACATATTTACCTTTTTGGAGACTAGGATTTCAGGCTTATTATAGATAGAACATTTACTGTGGTGATTCCCAAACCAGGCTGCTCATCAGAATCAAGCTGGGGAGCTTTATAAAAGTATAGATTTCAAGACTCCCTGATGAATTCACTGAAGCAGAATTTTCACATATGAGTTTTGGCATTATATGATTCCCTAAAGTCACTGCTCATCAGAACCACCTATGAAGCCCTTAAAAATGTAATGACATAACCATATGCCTCATCAATCTCACTAAGACAGTCTGTTTTGAGCTTCCTCACCCGAAAGTATTTATGTACTCCTTTTTACTTATTTTTAAAATAAATTATTTATTTTTGGCTGCATTGGGTCTTCGTTGGTGCGCATGGGCTTTCTCTAGCTGCGGTGAGCAGGGGCTACTCTTCTTTGTGGTGCACAGGCTCCTCATTGCAGTGGCTTCTCTTGCTGTGGAGCACAGGCTTTAGGCGCGTGGGCTTCAGTAGTTGCAGCATGCGGGCTCAGTAGTTGTGGCTCATGGGCTCTAGAGCGCAGGCTCAGTAGTTGTGGCGCATGGGCTTAGTTGCTCCACAGCATGTGGGATCTTCCCGGACCAGGGCTCCAACCCGTGTCTCCTGCATTGGCAGTAAGATTCTTAACCACTGTGCCACCAGGGAAGTCCCTGTACTCCTTTTTAAAAATATTGTTTACATTAATCATGTCTGCTTTGAAGATGCTGCTAAACTGTTTCTTTAAAATCAAGAAAGGGGATATTATTATGCAGAGATAAGACAAGGAAAAAAAAAAAAAAACTCGCGTGGCTTTGCTATTCATCTACCTCCCAGATGGAAGTGTTTCTCTTCCATCTCTCACTCTTTATTTCCATAGATGAAAACTGCCTCTTATCTTTAGGTTTACCAACAAAACTAGAGTTTCAAGACACTGCAGTTGGCCCTCCAGTATTTGTGGGTTTCTAATCCCTGAATTCAACCAACCATGGATCAAAATTTCCCTCTATGGTTGGTTGAATCTACAGATTTGAAACCTCAGATGTGGAGGGTCGACTGTACTATGCCATTTTATATGAGGGACCTGAGCATCAGCAGATTTTGGTATATGCAAGGGCTCCTGGAAGCAATCTCCTCATGGACACTCAGGGATGAAAGAATTTCCCTGGTTTCTCCAATAAACAGCACTCTGTCAAAGCCCATAGCACCCTTCTTTTGGCTTCTTTTTCTGTCTTGCATGTCACTTAGTTTATCTTTTCCTTAGATTCTAGCCATCCAAAAAATTCTTGTTTTATCGTTTCCTCCATCCTCTCTTCCCTAAAGAGAGATTTGTACCTAAATGCCCTGATGGATCTCATCTTATCCCTCACAACAGTTATTTCAAGTACTTCTTGCAGATGTTTTATAAATGTTTCTGAGTATTTTAAGTTGTCCAAGTTAAGAAAAGAGAGCAAAATTATTTATCAAAAAACAAAATAGGGCTTCCCTGGTGGCGCAGTTGTTGAGAGTTCGCCTGCCGATGCAGGGTACACGGGTTTAGGCCCTGGTCCGGGAAGATCCCACGTGCCGCAGAGCGGCTGGGCCGGTGAGCCATGGCCGCTGAGCCTGCGCATCCGGAGCCTATGCTCCGCAATGGGAGAGGCCACAACAGTGAGAGGCCCGTGTACCGCAAAATAAAATAAAATAAAATAAAACAAACAAAAATTCACTAAATCATTACTACTTGACCTGTACTGCTGTCTGGAGCAAAGAGAGAAGTTCCCACTCACTCACTCTGGACTTCCAACTTGAGTAGGGTGGTGATCACTACCGGATTACCTAACAGGTAGTTTAAACACACACTTATACTGCCCATTATACACCAAAACACCTTAAAAAGGTATAAAAAGAGTTTAAAAATCATGATAAAAATGTGAACATTGTTGGATTTTTTTACACTTTAGTGTTTTTATTTCTCATGGGCAGGTGAGCCCACCACACTCTGGTACCTAGGGCCTGTAAGTCAGCTCTAGGTGTGAATATATGAATCAGTATTCTAAATTACCTTGTGCCCAAAGCTTACAGCCATAACAAATATTACTAAACCTGGTGGGACAATAAAATAACATTCCACTTAGTATTTCATACCAAATTGAAAAATTGGCTAGTTCACTGATGAAGTACATAGATCTCTATTACAAAACTCATCAGTAATAATTTTTCTTATGGCTCTAGGGACAGTAACAGAATCCTGCAAAGTATACAGTACTGATGAAGTTATGAAGGCTGTGTGGTTTATTTGGACTCAAGTTACAATTCTATATCTGCCATTTCATATTTGTAACATTTTAGGTAATTTACTCTTTTCCTCCATTTTAAAACCTGTAGGTTTGTTTTGAGGATTAAATGACATAGCTAAAGTATGGAGACAAAAGCAATTAATAATTTCTTGACTACCCCATCACAACTCCAACTTATAAAGAACCACAGTTTTCCCAAAATATTATAATTTTACTACATATTGAGAGTTACTGTTTTTTATTACAAATTTGAAACTCCTAAAAATTCTTGAGGAGCTTCCTATAAGTTCTCAGATTTCTTAGCTTACTACAGGTGCCAGGATCTGGTCCTTGTTATTTTCTCTAGCCTCATCTGTACCACTTTCCCACAGCGCTGTTTACTTTAGCCATACATCTGAAGGCTGGACCACTCCTCTGGCCCTTTCAGGTGCTACTCCCTCTGCTTGTTAGGGTTAGAAAATTAACCCTAATTTCTTGCACATTCATAACTGTCTATATATTATATAATAAAGGGTCAGACTGACTGTTTATAAACTGCTGGGTTCATTTTCTTTCCATGATGACTTAGACATGCTGTTCTACTGCTTATGTGTTTAAAGCATTGTGGTCAAGAAGTAACATGCCAATCTGATTTTCTATCCCTTATAAATTAATCGAGCCTTTGCTTGGATGCTCAAAGGGGCTTTTCAGTTTTCTCCTTTGAAGTCCAGTAATTTCACTAAGAAGGTTGATTATTTCCAAAATTATGCTATGTCTTTTCTTTTTTTAAACTTTTTAAAAAAATATTTACTTATTTATTTGGCTGTGCCGGGTCTTAGTTGTGGCACGCAGGATCTTCTTGCCTCATGCGAGATCTAGCTCCCTGACCAGGGATCAAACCTGGGCCCCCTGCATGGGGGGCACAGAGACTTAGCCACTGGGCCACCAGGGAAGTCCTTGTCTTTTTTTTTTGAAGATGTTGGGGGGTAGGAGTTTATTAATTAATTAATTAATTTTTGCTGTGTTGGGTCTTCATTTCTGTGCAAGGGCTTTCTCTAGTTGTGGCAAGCGGGGGCCATTCTTCATCGCAGTGCGCGTGCCTCTCACTGTCGCGGCCTTTCTTGTTACAGAGCACAGGCCCCAGACGTGCAGGCTCAATAGTTGTGGCTCACGGGCCCAGTTGCTCCACGGCATGTGGGATCCTCCCAGACCAGGGATCGAACCCGTGTCCCCTGCATTGGCAGGCAGACTCTCAACCACTGCGCCACCAGAGAAGCACAAGTCCTCGTCTTTTCAATATGTGGATTCACGTATTGCTTTACTTCAGGGAAGTGATCTTGAATTAAATGTTTGCTATTTGTTCAGTTTGCCTCCTTTGATTTTCTTCAGGGACTCCAATTACATCTATGCTCAATTTCCTTGGCTTGTGTTCTACACCATTTCTCTCAAGTACTTTTCAAGAACTTACCACAATCAGGAATCCTTTTTTTATTTAATGACATAAAGTATATGATGGTATAACTTAACAACCTGATAGCATTTTTCCTTTGAATAGTTTTAATTAAAATATTTACTTATACATAATATAAAAAGCAAAAAATACAAAAAAACTGCCATTTTCTTATAATCACTTACGTTCTTCTTGGCCTTAATCTCTGATCACTGTATGGAATTAATGCCACCAGTTGGTTTTCTTGTCCTAAAAGTAAAAGAATTAGATTTAGAAATTTATTAACATGATTAATTAAAAATATAGTGGTTCCTCATCAAAGTCTGGTTTGGAAAGACCAGACTACTACCTGGTTCTCATCTCATTCCTTTAGTAAAATGCTCTCAACATCTTCAAAAATTATCTAGTAGCAGCTGAGTTCCAAAGCAGATATTGTGTTTTTTCATACCTAGATTTCTAGCTAACAAAAATATTATAAAGAATGAGAAAGAGTAACTCTTTCTTCCACTGAGAAAAAAAATCTAAAAAGTCCCAGCTTTCAGAAGATCTGAATTTACCAGGCCTTCCTTCACCCAGTTTTCTATTCCCCACAGTTTTCCATTAAGACTTCAATTTGATTATCTGAATGAGAGCAGAAGAAACATTTTGTTACCGCTGTCCTGAAACCCCTATAACTGCAGAGGTTCCTACACTATCTCCCCTGAAAACCAAAACTGACACATATTAAGTCTCATGCTCCAAGAACCCCTATTTATACACAGTCTTCCAGGACTCTTTCAGGTCACACACCTCTCCACATTAAGTCACTTCAAAATTCAGTATTTCTTTCTTGGGTTGAGCATTATCCGTATGCTTTAATGGATAAATGGACTTTTAAATGCCAATTTTCCAATCTTATCACAACTTGGCTCTTTGTATTAACTATCAAAGCACCGCAGTCAAGTTCTCTTTTAAAGCTTTCCATAATACTTTCATTACTCCTCCCTGCTCCCTCCACAAGTCCCCCCTCATCTACACTCCCCCTACCATACCCACATATATATAATATGTATGTGTGTGTGTGTGTGTGTGTGTGTGTACATATCCTATCTTGTTTGGTGGTATTCATCTGTCTAAACTGCAACTGGTTAAAACCAACCCTTTGGCGACTGTGCCTATATCCACACAGCTAAAAGTAGATAAAGAAACACAAACAACTATGCTCACTAGTCTCATTTAGATTACTATCTCAAGTGGCCCTTAATAATGCCACCTATATTTCTCTAGTTCATACTCTCAATCTGGGGAATTCCCTGGTGTTCCAGTCGTTAGGACTCTGTACTTTCACTGCCGTAGGGCTGGATGCGATCCCTGGTCAGGGATCCCGCAAGCCGTGTGGCACAGCCCCCAAAAAAAGTCATACTCTTAATCTGACTCTCCCAAACTACAATTTCGTAACTTCCACTTTCTCTTCAAACCTCCAATATCTTCTCCCCTATCCTTACTCTCAGCTCATGATGTGGCAAAGAGAACTTCCACAAGCTACGACCACATCTACCCACCCACCCACTTGCCTCTGTGTCCATATACTCTACCTTCCCTTCTACTGCTGGGAGCAAATTGCCCATGCTTCTCTGGAGGAGCAGCCCTCTGCCTTGTGCACTAGATCTAATAATTGTCCTCTGTTGCCTGCATTAACAATGTTTTCTCTATGGAAAAATCTCATCAGCATACAAACATATTATTCATTCCATCTTTAAAAAATTCTTCTCCTGATGTATAGCCCCCTCTAGCTACCACCTCTCTTCTCTCCTTTTCCTCTGAAACAGCAAAACTCCTCAAAAAAGCTATTTTCTGACTATAACTTTGCTCCTTCTATGCACTCCTGATCCTACTCTACACATGCTATACATTCTTTTGCAGACTACCAAAACTGCTCTTTTAAAGGTGGCCTCTAAATCACCAAATCCCATGGCCAGTTCTCAGTCCTCACATTACTTGATCAGGTCTAACACAGTTGATCAATCTCTCCTCTACCAAGGAGTATATCTTCTTCATTTATCTTCTAAGACACCACAGACAAAGGGATTTCCTACTTCTACTCTAGCTGCTCTTTTTAGTGTCCTTTGCTAATTCTTTCTCATGTCACTGACCCAAAATGTTGCAATGCCCCAATGTTCAGTGCTAAAGTCTCTTCTGTTTTCTATTCACATTGACAACCTTGGTGCTGTCATCCAACTCACCTGAAGTATCATCTATACACTGATGACTCCAGCCTAGGCCTTGCATCTGAATTCCAGGCCCTTATTATAACTAACTTCCTATTGAACATAGCCATTTAGATGTCAAATATGCATCTCCAAACTTACATATCTAAAATTGAGCTCCTGATCTCTCACCTGACACATACACTCAAACCTTCTTTTCTCCATTTTAATAAATGGCTACTCCATTCTTCCAGTTGCTCAGACAAAAAATACCTCTGAATTCCTCCTCAATCTTACTATCCACAATGTACATCCAGGCTGCTAAAAATGCCTACTAGCTATACCTCAAAAATATAGTATCCAGATTGCAAAAATGAGACTCCAGCCCTCTCCCTGCCTCCAGCCTGGTGCATTAATACCTGTAACAACAATAATCCTTTTATTCTCAAATACCTACTACCTCTGCAAGATAAAGCCTTATATTGTCATTTTGTCCTACCCTCGGGGTCTCTCCAGGGTCAAATATCAATTCAACCAAGCAGAAAATGAGAATAGTACAAGGTACTTTTACTATTGCTACTTATTGCCATTGCTACTAAAGTAGCCTACAAACAGCAGGTGGAGATTACTCCCTACTGACTTCCCCTATGACATGCCACAAACTGATTTTTTTTTCCTATATGGCTCATCTTCATATACCATCCCTCTTCATGTAGATCCTTTAAAAAATAACTAATTAGTGCATGACCAACTTATTATTATTCTTTAAATAACAAATCAGAAATATTAGGTCACCACATTACTTAAATTGCTCCTAACACTCAATACGGCAAGGTGACTGTGATATGACTTCTACTGATGCCAAACAGGACTAAAGTTTACAGTCAAGAGATGCTGCATATCTGCTATAATTGCAGGTGGGAAAGAAAAGATACTGGAGGTAGAAGAGTGGTTTTCATTATTGCTTTAAGACCCTAATTAAAATCTTTATGTTTGTTTCTTTGTGTCCTTTTGACTGAAGATAACTGATATGAAGTTTTAACTGTAATTCTAAGTCTTTTAAAACATAAAGGGTTGTGCTCAGACCCATGGATTTCATAGTATTTGTGCAAACACTTGGAATCATTCTTCAAAGAAAAAACAGTGCAATAACACATACCCCTAGGAATTCTTCCTGTTCCTTGACAAGTGGGGCAAGTGACACTGTCTCTTCCTGTAAATTCCACATATGGAAACTGAGAGACATCTCCACTTCTTCCATCTTCATTATGGACTTCACTATTAACCAATCCAGTCCTTATATTTTCAGTTGATGTGACTCCATCATAAGCATCTTCTTTATTTGAATGTAAAGGCAAATGAGAAAAAGACTTTCCCATGTCTAAGAAAAAAAAACATCTTACAGTAAACTTCAGTCAAGATGTATACTCAAGAACATTATAGGATATTTATACCGATCAAATTAATTTAGAACAACCTTCAAGGGAGCGTTCAAATCACTATCTGGATTAGAATTATACTCAATCAAAGTAATGTCTGAAACAAGGGAGCCATTTACTAGAGTCCAAAAGTGTTTTTCTAACAAAATATTATGAAATGATAGATCAGAGTTATGATAAGAATGGGCTTTCAAACAACATTGAAATTTGACAAAAGTCTCCACTTTCTTAGAGTTCTCTGAAAAGAAACACATGGACTTCACTTTTCTTAGAATAAAACAAAAACACATTCTACCTTTAAATCAATTAGCACTGAAGGCAAAAGTGGCTTTGGGCAGATTACAACTAGGTATCACCAGGAAATATCAAAGTAGTATTTTTCAGCCTTTTAAAATTCATGCCCCTATGTGATAAATAAAATTCCCAATCTTTCTCATCCTCACATTTCTTGCTTTAAACATTTAAATACTTGCAACAAAAAACAGCTCAAAAAACCTCCAGATTTTTCTTTCATTCAACAGTTGGTGGAGTTAAAATTATGAAATTAATATTCTAAAATATTGACTATAATTCACCAATACAAAGCAGCAAAACTTAGAACATTAATTTCAAAATTTTAGGATGACAGTATCAAAAATACAGGAGGGAAATTAAATATAAATTTAAAGACCAATAAAAATAAATAATTAGTGCTAGTACCTATATCAAAATAACCTCTGTAGATAGGTAATGCAATAACACTGCAATTTAAGCCACAATTTTAAGTATTAAAAAAACTTAAAAAGTCATATATTCTAATCAGTTGACATTCTGAGGACAAATTAACAAAGCAGGAAAGCTGAATTTAAAAATAATACATTCCTTCTCTTTCTAAATTTGACCATATATTTTTTATCAGTTCCTAAAAATAGATTATTAAAGACATTCATATAAAGAGACATATTTCTTTAAAAACTTCGAACTGATGTGAATGAGGAAAACTGACACTCAAAATAATTCAATTTATCTTATGCTATGAAGAAAAGTTTGCTTTTTAAAAGTGGCATGCCATCCATGTGTTAGGGTCACCCAAACACACTGTAAACAGCAGGATAAAAAATTATACGACTAGTAGACAAACTTAAAACTTCAGAATGATGAATAAAGATGCTGATTTTTACTATTTTTAAAAAATTTATATACACATTGCCCATTAAGTTAAAAAACGTGAATGATTTATGACTCCTAAAAATGCATTATTTTCTCTTGATTTTGTTCGAAGACATTATATGCAAGCCAAACCAATACTTGCCAGTCACAGGTGGTTCAGACTGTCCCCACATACTTTGACCTTGGGGCCTATGTGGAATATTAGATGAGCTGGAATCAATGGGCCTCAGTAGCACCCTTTTACGATCTCAGTTAACAGAGATATAGGGTGCCTCCCACTGGAATGCCTTAAGAGGGGAAAAGACACAAGGCAAGAACAAGTGGCTCTCAGTCTGGGCCTGCTTTCTATACTTATGTAACAGTTGCCTTGATACAGTTGGCCTTGGACTGGTGTTTGTTTTATCAAGGCTAATGGACAAGTGCCAGACTTCGTCAGGTACTGGGCATCCCTGCCCTCCCTACTGGATTTTCCTCAGAGCACTGCTAAGTTTTAACAACTTTTATTCTTGGAGACTCCTTAGTTTATAATAAAGAGGTGCTAGGCCCCTGTGCTCAATATTTTTATCAAAATTCCTTAATTTACTTAAAACCAACCCAAACTTTAGACTCCTTACGAAAAAAGGGAAAAAAAGTACATGACTCCACCCAATTTAAATGGGTCGTGATCTTCCGAACGAAGGAAGTCGGCGCCTTTCATAAGCTGCATCAATGAAACCCAGGATACAGCCTGCCTACTTTGGAAAGGTTAAAGATAAAATACAGGCAGTCGGGCAAGAAAACTCAAAAAGAGAAAAACCAGGGGCCACCTGGCCACTCAAGGTGTGGGGACCTGGAATCTCTCCCGTGCGCCCGGCTAGAGCCGAAGCCCGGAGCCCCTAGGCAGGAAGCTGGGCCGGGATAAGAGGTGATGACACACCTCCATAACCCAGCCCAGAGCGCCTCCCCGGTCTCCGCGCGTGTCCAGCGGCCCCGTAGCCTCCCCTCCTCCACCTCCTCATCCGGCTCGGCTCTTCCCAGGGTGCCCGCTCGGCCCCGCTCCCTAAGGGGACCTGGAGGCTGCGCGTCCCGGGTCGCTCACCGGCATGCGGGGTGCTACGCAGTCCCGAGTTGATCCGGCGCGGACAGGCCCGAAGACACGGTCACGGAGTCCTTAGTCCCGGGTGCTGGGGCTAGAGCAACGGGCCTGCAACGATGGGTCGCCGCTTGGTCCGGGTGGGGGAGGGGCGGCACAATAACCACAACAGCTGAGGCCCCTCTCTGCTGCAACCTGCGCCCGAGCCTGCGCAGAGCGCTCCCGGAGAGGAGGAGGTGTGGCCCGGAAGCGTGCACCACGCATGCGTTCTTCCTTCGTCTTCCTAAAGCTCAGAAGGGAGCTACGTAAGGTGCGTCTGTGCTTGTGCGCTCTCCGTTTTGTTACCTTGGTCTCCCAAGACTTAGAGGTGAAATTTGGCTGCCCTATCACTGGAAGATTTGAAAATACTAGTCCCCCCTCCGTTTTTCCCTGTCCGGCTATTTCCCTTTGCAGAGGGGAAAGACGTGTACTGCCTGCCTCAGCCCTGAGCTGAGCAGCCTCTTCGTCCACGCCCTTCAAGTGGTCCTGACACTCGCGACGCTGGGAAGTGAGATAAACTGGTTGGTAGACACATGTCTGGTAGCCGAAAAGTCACATATATTTTAACTTAGAACCTCTTTATTACTAGAAGGAAACAGCCGCGGTTTTGTTTTGATTGTTTTTGTTTTTGCACGTGGTGTCACCCTCCTCCCCCCCAGTGCTTAGGGAGATCCTCGCTCAAATCCCGGTGTTTCAGCTCATCGCTGTAGACTTGGGGCTACTCTCCCTAGCATTTCAAAGGGTGGGTAATCTCATGGAGAAAATGAAAATAACAATACAGAGTTGTTTTGAGGGTTAAATGAGATATTGGGAATAATTGTCAAACATGGACTAGACTCATTGCCTGCAGAGAACTTAACGTTTAATGAATGAAAGCTATTGTTACAATCACGGCCACAAGGTACACAGTAACCAAGGAAGAAAGTGATAGTAATTTATTTCTGTGTTCTGACAGGATAGGTGTGTTTGGCCAATAGAATATGAAGATATGTAAAAATAAGAAATGCAAGTCAAAAACATACAATTTAATATCAAAAATTATTACATACATGTGTAAGACAATGAGCCTTCTCACTATGTTGGTGACGATGTAAATTCATACATTTCCTGGCAAGCAGTTAGGCAATAGGTAGCAAGAGTATTAAAACTTCAAATTTTCACATCCTTTAGCCCCACAATCCCACCTTTTGGAATTTATCCTAAACCTAATGGGAACTCTAATAAGATTTCAGTACAAAGTGCATTCATTTAAATAACTTAAATGTCCAACAATGCAACGTTGGTTAAATCATTCCCTGACCTCTCCTTTTAGCCCATGTCTTCTGTTGGGACGTTAATTAAATCATTTAACCCCTCATAATTAGCCCAGGCCTTACAAAGTTGAGGAGAGGGGTGGGCATCTTTCACTAACATTGTTTGAAATTTCAGAATAAATAGTATGGCTAAAACAAATCAGAATCATGGGGAAAAAAAAAGAAAAGCAGCTTCCAAATCTATTCTGATGGTCTACGTGTATGACCCTACCTTTCATAGAATTACAAGGTTACTTAAGTATGGAATAGCCATGCAATGAGATCTTATAAAGCCTGTAAAAGTTATGTTGTAAAGATGTTTTGTTACATGAGAAGTGATGATAATAATATACCACTAAATAGAAGCAGTATGCAATAGATAATATATGAAGTATTATTAAGGCTGTAAAGTATATTCACATTTAGAACATATAGATATAAATGGAAGGAACTATACAAAATATAAACAGTCATTTGTAGTTTGAGGCTATTTTTATTTTCTCTACTATATACATTTTTTAATTAGCAAATGTTTCTATAATTTGACATGTACTATTTTTCAGTTTAAAAAAGGTATTTTTTTTTTATTTCTCATTATTCTCTCAACTAACTTTATCACTTAACTTTAAAAATTCTGTCTGGGCAGCATGTCCTCATCCAAATTACTGGAATTCACATAGGAGTGAGTCTTTCTACAAAAAGATCCCTGTAAGAAGCAATTTAGTGGCATGGTTAGGAATATAGCCTTTAGAGCCAGATTACCTGAGGATGAGCCCAGCCTGACTGGGATATATAGAGTGTGTGTAACAGTGGACAAGATACTTAACCTTCTTTATTCCTAACTTGTATTATCTGTAAAACAGAGATGGTAATAATGCCAGTCTCAATGGGTTGTAGCCAGGAGCTGACACCTTAAGTTACCTAGTAAATATTAATGACAAACTTATTGCCCTTGTAACAATGAAGTATTTTTAAAAATAGATATTAAATGCTTGATGCTTTTGCCCCTGTACTCTGATTTTCACCATTAAAGCACATTTTTTTTTCTTGGCGGTACGCGGGCCTCTCGCCGCTGTGGCCTCTCCCGCCGCGGAGCACAGGCCCCGGACGCGCAGGCCCAGCGGCCATGGCTCAGGGGCCCAGCCGCTCCGCGGCATGTGGGATCCCCCCGGACCGGGGCACGAACCTGCATCCCCCACACCGGCAGGCGGACTCCCAACCACTGCACCACCAGGGAAGCCCTAAAGCACATTTTGGAAGGAAAATTTTCTGAAAAGCTTGCAGTTGTTTGGTTAACAATGATTTCCTGAGTTCTGTTTCAGTCTCTGTGCTATCAGATATGAAGGCCATATGCTTTATTGAAGAGTCCAGGATAACTTTGTTTTTTTCTTTAATAAATTTACTTATTTTATTTACTTATTTTTGGCTGCTTTGGTTCTTCGCTGCTGTGCACGGCTTTCTCTAGTTGCAGCGAGCAGGGTCTACTCTTCGGTGTGGTGTGCGGACTTCTCATTGTGGTGGTTTCTCTTGTTGCGGAGCACAGGCTCTAGGCACGCGGGCTCAGTAGTTGTAGCGCATGGGCTTCGTTGCTCTGCGGCATGTGGGATCTTCCCCGGCCAGGGCTCAAACCCGTGTCCCCTGCATTGGCAGGCGGATTCTTAACCACTGCGCCACCAGGGAAGCCCCGAGGATAACTTTGAATAGGTGATAATTCTTCTGTAATGATTTCTGGTTATATTCACCATTGATGCTGAAGCTAAATGATTTTTCTATGTTTAATTAACTTTTGAAAACTTAGCCTTGCCTCATATTTCAGTTTTCTCTTTAATCTACTGTAATGGTAAATCACCCAAATCCTAATAGCTCTCAACCATATTGCAAAATTTACTTCAAAAGAAGTTTGCTTAAAAAAGAAGAAGAAGTTTGCTTTGAGTTTGAGACCTCTCAAACAGTGGAATCTGTTTTTACTCCCCTTGAAACTGAGTGGATTTTTGTGACCTTCCTGATGAGCAGAAAACAGCAGAAGTCACCCTCTTTGACCTCCTGTGAGGTCATAAAAGGCAGTGTTTCCACCTGGCTTTCTCTCTCTTGGGATGCTCATCCTTGGAACCTAGCCACCATCTTGTAAGGCAGCCAAGTAGCCACAGGGAGATGCCTCATGTAGGTGTTCTGGCTATCTGACCCAACTGAGGCCTCACTGATCTCTAGATACATGAGTGGGCAGGCCTTCAGATGATGACAGCACCCAGCTTTCCAGCTGGGTGACTACTACAACTGTCACCAAGTGGAGCATAGAGGACGTCCCTGTTGAGTCTTACCTAAGTTGCAGATTTATGACCAAAATAAATGTAACTCACAGTTTTAACCCACTAAGATCTAGGATGGTTTTTTATTCAGCAATAAATAACCATAACATGAGCCCATTGAAGCTCCACAACCCTTTGAGATATGTACAATCTCCCCCCTTTTTACAGATGAGAAAACTGAGGCTTAGTGAGGTGAAGCAACTTGTGTCCCACATCACACAGATAATGAGCAACACAGCTAGAATTTGAGTCAAAGTGTGTCAACCTCAGAATCCACATTCTTTGTTGATGAGATGATCAGCAGGTCAATCTAGAGGGTATAGAATGTTTGGGTTGGGAAAGAATGGGGAAAAAAAGAGAGAGACAAGCCAAAGAATGAGCTTAGAGAGGGACCAGGGGAAGCTAGAAGATATAAGCAGATTTGCCATTGGAATCAAGATCATTCAAGGCTACTCTTTTCACCAGGGTCAGCTAGGGAAGCTCCCACCTATGCAAACACCAGAAGGGAATCTGGTGCTTGGCACTCCATAGCAGGTCAGAAGGCCTGAGAGGGCTCTCTTCATCTTCCTACCTCTTCAACAGGGAACTATTGGCAAGGATGTGGAGAAAAGGGTATCCTTTTGTTCTGGTCGTGGGAGTGTATATTTGTTCAGCCACTCTGGGAAACATTATGGAGTTTCCTTAAAAGTAGAACTACCATATGATCCAGCAATCCCACTTCTTCAGTATATATATGAAGGAAAGGAAAACAGGGTCTTGAGATATCTGCACTTCCATGTTTATTGTAGCATTGCTCACAATAGCCAGAATATTTAAACAACGTAAGTGTCAATGGATGAATCAATAAACAAGATGTGGTGCATATATATGGCATATATAGACACATATATATATATACATATATATGTATACATATATATGTGTATATACATATGTATACACACACACACACACACACAAACACACAGGAATATTATTTGCCAAAGAGAAAGAAGGACGTCCTGCTGTTTGTGGCAACATGGATGGAATTTGAGGGCGTTATGCTAAGTGAAGTAAGTCAGACAGAGAAAGAAAAATACTCTATTATACCACGTTATACATGGAATTTTACAAAGCAGACTCATAGAAACAGAGACTAGGATTGTGGTTACCAGGGGTTGGGGAGTGGGAGAAAACCGAGATGTAGTACAAACTTCCAGTTACAAGATGAATAAGTTCTGGGGACCTAATGTACAGCATAGTGACTATAATTAACAATACAGTATCATATACTTGAAAGAGTAGATCTTAAATGTTCTCACCACAAAAAAGGAATGGTAATTATGTGACATGATGCAGGTGTTAGCTAATGAATGCTGTGGTTGGTATCCTTTTGCAATAAATGAGTATCAAATCAACGTGTTATACACCTTAAACTTACACAATGTTATACGTCAATTATATCTCAATAAACCTGGAAAAAAGTAAAAATAATTAAAACTAGTTAGTGACTTTAATTCATCTGAATCTTTTGTAGGATCTTTGTCTTAATCATAATTTCTAATGAGAATAATTTTAGGAGTTTGAGAAAACTATGCTGGATGAATGAATTTATTGTACCAAGCATTCTTTACATCACCTCGTTTAACTTTTTTTTTTGGCTGTGCCACTCGGCTTGTGGTATCTTAGTTCCCCGACCAGGGATTGAATCCATGCCCTCAGCAGTGAAAGTGCCGAGTCCTAACCATTAGATCACCAGGGAATTCCCACCTCATTTAACTTTTATAGAAACACTTTGTATTAGGTTCTACTATTATCCCACATCTTTATTTTTAAATAGAGGAAATAGAGGATTCAAGGTACTATGACTTATTTATGGCCACAGAGCTAGTAAATAGCAGAACTGGAACTCAGATATTCTGATTTCAAAGCCTAAACTATTAACCACCATAGCAGAATTGTATGTGTTTAACTAGAAAGATGGATTTTTGTCTGAAAAAAAGGTTAAAATACATGAGCACTGAAAGATATATGCTAATATAAAAAATAATTCTTAAACTTCATATCAGAGACTGTGATGGGAATAAAA
Organism: Neophocaena asiaeorientalis asiaeorientalis; assembly: GCF_003031525.2. Classification (NCBI taxonomy): domain Eukaryota; kingdom Metazoa; phylum Chordata; class Mammalia; order Artiodactyla; family Phocoenidae; genus Neophocaena; species Neophocaena asiaeorientalis. The sequence goes on from NW_020175410.1 coordinate 4,686,858, forward strand.
CTGCTATGGGCTCTCATGGAAGAGAATGCTAAAAGCAGCAAGAATAATTTTTTTTTTTTAGGTTTCTTAGAGAGGTAGGATCTTAAATATGCTCAAAGGCTTTTCTAATGTTTTTTTCTAGATATTCTTCCCTAATAGATCAAGAATTTTACTACTCTTTGTGTTTTCAAATCTTAGTCTAATACTTTACATATGAGATGATAGGTGTTCTGTTTTGTTTTGTTTTGTTTTTTGCCATACCACATTGCTTGCAGGGCTTGCAGGATCTTAGTTCCCTGACCAAGGATCAAACCTGGGCCCCCAGCAATGAAAGTGCTGAGTTCTAACCACTGGACTGCCAGGGAATCCCCATGATAGGTTTTCTTTAAGAGATAACAGGATTCATTAAGAGGTAACAGGATTCATCATATTAGCATTCATTTAAAATACATTCCAAAGCAGTGATTGTTAAATTATTTTTAGGTCACAGGTCTCTTTAATAATCTGAAATATGATATGAACCTTCCTCTCCCAAGGGGAAAGAAAAAGAGACACAAAAACATTTTGTATACATTTTCAAAGGGGTCACAGATTTCCTAGAAGTCTGTCCAGGAGGACCAGATTAAAAACTGTTTAAAGACTTCGCATACCATGAACAACTAAGCCTGTGCACTGCAACTACTGAGCTCGCGTGCTACAACTACTGAAGCCCACGTGTCTAGATCCCGTGGTCCACAACAAGTGAAGCCACCGCAATGAGAAGCCCACGCACCGCAACGAACAGTAGCCCCCGCTCACTGCAACTAGAGAAAGCCCGTGTGCAGCAACGAAGACCCAATGCAGCCAAAAATAAATAAATAAATAAATGTATTTTTTAAAAAACCCAATTAGACAAAGATGGCTCTATTTAGACCTCAGTCATTACAGTAATGGTGTTATATTTGCTAGCCATAATTTCTTCTCATTTTCAAAAGTGGCTTTGTGAAATAGTAATTATGATTTAGATATAGAGGCAGTATTCAATTGTGGCATATCAATACTAGGTGACTCCACATTTCAGAAAACCCTGAAAAGAGTCATCTTTTTTTTTTTTTTTACAGTTTTTCTATTTCCTCTCTTTAAAAAGTATTATCATTGTTTAAATTGCAGTTTAACATTTAAAGGGGTGAGTTTTTAATTTTTATTTGTGAAGTAGGACATAGCTTTGGCACCCTGGATTCTGGCTTTTTAAGTGTTCTTCAAATTTGCCTTAGTGATCAACAAGGTGCAGAGTGGTGGGAAGATGTCTAAGTAGATTCATTGTTTTATGGATTGTCATTTAAAAAATATCAATGCCCTAATCATATGAGTGATATTCAAAATATAATATAGTAAATTTAAAGTAAGAGTGAATTAATAAAAATCAAATTAATTAAAAATTTAAAATCTTGGGGCTTCCCCGGTGCAGTGGTTGGGGGTCCGCCTAACGATGCAGGGGACGTGGGTTCATGCCCTGGTCCGGGAGGATCCCACATGCCACGGAGCGGCTAGGCCCGTGAGCCATGGCCGCTGAGCCTGCACGTCCGGAGCCTGTGCTCCGCAACGGGAGAGGCCACAGCAGTGAGAGGCCTGCGTACCGCAAAAAAAAAAAAAAAAAAAAAAAAATTAAAGTCTTATGAGAGCTCCTAAATACTGAGATCTTATCGATTTGACACCTAGTATCCCCCAAGCTCAAAATGATGTTTTAAAAATCTAGTTAGCGTTTGTAATTAAATGAATTTATTCTTTCTCATTAAATATTAAATCTGAAATAGGAATTGAAAGTAGATGAGAAACCTGAAAATATCTGAGTAGAGATTCCATATATATAAATTACCCAATGGGCTTCCATAGTTCTCCCATCTTCCAGAGTCACCCTTTCTATTAGTAGGCAAATAAAATAACATGAACTCTCTTTTCCAGGGGCATGTACTCCCCAATTTTTCTAAAGATTTTTGAGAAGGAAGGCTTACAACTTTTTGCTGGTAGTTGACTGTCATTATTTTCTGTGCTCTGCTCCTGGCTCAAGTCTTGATCTCTTTGTGCTGTCTTATCACTACTTATGGATTCTTTGTTGCTCTCTCTGCATCCCTTTGTCACACATTTAAACATGGTTCCTTTCTATCATACCATAAGTCAGCATAAACAGAAAGCTGTATGTATAACAGATAAAATGGTTTAAGTACAAAAAAACCCTGAACAACTTAAAACTGAATATCCAACATTGATTTTTGTTTTTTGCATTAAAAAAAATTTTTTTTATTGGAGTAGTTGATTTACAATGTTGTGTTAGTTTCAGGTGTACAGCAACAACATTGATTTTTATTAGAGTTCAAAGTTCATTTTCTGCCAAGAGTCATATTGTAGTGATCCCCCTTCTTCCTGAGCCCAGTCAGCCATCAGTTCCCCAGGAGCCCACTCTCATTCTCCAAAGAGATTTTTCCCAAATGCTTTCCTATAAGTCCAGGGACCCAGACTCCCCTTTTCTCAAGCTGCTGCAATGAAAATGGAAAATTCCACTTATACAGGCCCATGTGGCTCTACCTTTATCTCAGCATCTCTGTTACAAGACTAACCTTGAGACTTCTTTTTTTTATAACCAAAATGCCCACTTATGTGTGTTCCCAAACACAGCAGTATCCTCCCAACTTTTTTAGAATGCAGTGACATTTGCTATTCAAATCTTCTTTTGTTCCTTTATTCAAATAGAATGACTACAATGTAAAGGACTAACCTGTAGGTATGAAAATTCTTCCTCTGAAATGCCAGTTATCAGTTCAGCCATTGGATGAAAGTGTTTATTCTCTATAAACAGTGCTGTTCACCAAAAATATAATTGAGCAACAAATGCAAGCCATATATGTAATTTAAAATGTTCTAGCAGGGCTTCCCTGGTGGCGCAGTGGTTGAGAGTCCACCTGCCGATGCAGGGGACACAGGTTCGTGCCCCGGTCTGGGAAGATCCCATATGCTATGGAGCGGCTGGGCCCGTGAGCCATGGCCGCTGAGCCTGTGTGTCCGGAGCCTGTGCTCCACAATGGGAGAAAAAAAATGTTCTAGTAGCCATATTAGATAAAGTAAAAAGAAATGGGTGAAATTAATTTTAATAATCCAGTATATCTTAGACATTATTATCTCAACATAAATATAAAAAATTAATGAGGTATTTTAAATTCTGTTTTTCATATGAAGTTAAAAATTTGTACAATTCAGTTCTGAGTAGCCACATTTCAGGTACTCAATAGCCATATGTGGTTAGGATGTATTCTTTTAGATAACAGAGTTCCATACAATAACATAAAACACAAATAGAGTTCTTAGGATTTTTGGATTACATATAGCTAGAAAATTTTAATCTAAGGGAGAAAAGAATACCATTTACCTCTCATCTTAATGTCTATTGAGACTTTTGTGCTAACCCCAAACTTTCCTTTAATTTTCACTATACTTGTTTTCTCTCCCTGTCGACTAAAAAATACATTCACAACCTAAAAGTTGAGAGTTATGTTTTATTCGGCAGGAATTTTTAGGACTTCAAGCTGGGGAGGCAGCGCCTCAGTAACCCTGAGAGAACTGCTCCAAGGAGGTTGGAAGGGTGGGGGAGAGGCAGGCATGGGCAGCCAGTATACATAGGAGTTTTGCAACAAAGGGCAGGTAGTCTGAACTTCAAAAGATTATTGTTAGTTAAAGAAAACCAGATATGTCAAGTTAAGGAATTTAGCCCTTTTCTATATATGGGAAGATGTAAGAGTCTGGGCTCACTGAAATCATTCCTTTGATATGGACCTCAGCTATCTGAGGCCAGTATCCTGTGTTTTCATATCCTGAGTTTCCTCAGGGCTCACCGTGGGGAGTGGCTGTAATTTGATGGCTGCTAGATGGCAGGTATTCTTTTCCTTCCGAGTTCCCTGAGAGCTCACCATAGGCTGTGGCTGCAATTGCTGATGACTGTGACATCCTCTGTTAACTGACAAGGCAGGAAATATTCCTTTTCTCATTCCTAAACACCGCTTTCTAAAGCTCTTCCCCACTATGACTCCTAAATTACCACAGCTGGATACAGCCTGGCCAGTTATCATTATTATCTTTTATGTTTCCCAGAGTGAAACTCCTAACAAAGTTTCTTGAGAATTTCCATGAGTGACAGATATGCATAAGAGGACCAGGTTAGTTTTAGATTGAAGACAGAGGAGCCAAATAGGAGCTGGCATATCTACAAGATGTGTGTCAAAGGATATGTGTTTAACCTTCTGATTTCAACTTTTCAAAATTCTTAAATATCACTGTGAAGATGTTAAATTCTTTTCACATTAGTCTTCAAATTTCAGTCATTAGTAATTAATAATGATAGCCTTAACAACAAATAGTATATAGACATAAGCATGTGGACAAAAAATGTTGCCTGCCATTTTGGTAAACACAGAATGTTGCCCCACCATCAAGCCATCGGCCACTGCAGTTGTCCCTGAGGGTGCAGCCTGAGGGGAATTCAGGATGGAGAAAAACAGGATATTGGCCCTAGATAGTTCAGATGCATATCTAAGAAATAATTTCAATGAGCCCAGACTCTTGCATCTTCCCATACATAGAAAAGCACTAAAATCATTAACTTGAGATGTCTGCTTTTTGTGATTAGCATTAATCTTTTGATGTGTGACTACATGGGTGTTTTTGTTTGTTTGTTTGTTTTCAGCAAAAACTCCTATATATCCTGGCTCCCCCTTTACCTCTTTGAGCAGTTCCTCAGAGCTATTGCTCAGAGCTATGGCTATCTCCCAGGCTATAGTCCTCAGTAAAGTTCCCGAATAAAACATAACTTGCAGCTTTTAGGTTGTGCATTTTTCTTCAGTCAACAGGCATCAGTACAGGACAATGTCCATTCAAGGCACTGCTCTACCTTGAACAGAACCAATGTGTGTTTTTGGAGAGGGTGTGTCTTATCTCTAAGAAATCAGTCTCAAAAATAATATCACCGTTTATACTGCTTAAAATCTAGTGAGGTAGATAGGTAAATCAACAAAAACAACGAAATATGATAAGGTGTATGAATGATAGTACGTATAAAACAATGCTATCTATCTGGGACTAAAAGATTGATGAAGATTCCTTGGGGAAGTAAGGAATGCGTAGGAGATTTAAAAAAATTTTTTGTTAAAGTTTTATTGGGTATAACTGGCATACCATTTACTGTACATGTTTAAAGTATACAATTTTACAAGTTTGGACATATGAAGATACTTGTAAAACCTAAACCATGATCAAAATAATGAACATATTCACACCCAGAAAAATTTCTTTGTGTCCCTTTGTAACCTCATTCTTGCTACTCTTCCGCTGATATATTTTCTGTCATTATAGATTAGCTTGCGTCTTCTAGAATTTTACATTAATGAAACCAAACATTATATACTCTTCTTCATCTGGCTTTTTTCATTCAGTCTACTTATTTTGAGATTCATCCATCATGTCTTTAAGTACTCATAGTCCATCCCTTTTTATTGCTGAGCAGTTTTCCTGTATAAGGATATGTCATAATTTATTTGTCTGTTCACCTGTTGATGGATATTTGGGCATAAGTTTATATTTTCTGGCTGTTACAAGCAAAGCTGCTGTGAAAATTTATGTACAGGCTTTTCCAAGACATGTTGCTTGCATTTCTTTGGAGTATATACCTAGAAGTAGAATAACTATGGTAGGTGTTACGTTTAAAGCTTTAAGAAGCTGCCAAACTATTTTCCAAAGGGCTGTGTCATTTTATATTCCCACTAGCTGAGTTGCCTGGAGTCACAATGCTAGTGAAGAAAGGAACTATCCTCAGGTCTTGGGACTCGCAGCCCCAAACCCTTCACTCAGACCAGTGCTTGTGCTCTGGCTGGATGGCGGGATGCCTGGAATTGCTTCTGGAGTATCTGGTCGGTGGGTGTGTGTCATGGCCCTGTAGTCCAATCTACTTTGTCTCTATGGTTCTACCTATTCTGAACATTTCATATAAATGGAACCACACTGCAAAAAAAAAAAAAAAAGGAGAGTTTCCATTGAGCCACACCTTTGCCAACACTTGGTATGGTCATTCTTTTTAATTTTAGCCACTCGAATAGATGAGTAGTGGGTTTTTTGTTTGTTTGTTTCTTAATATATTTATTTATTTATGTTATTTTTGGCTGCATTGGGTCTTCATTGCTGCGCGCAGGCTTTCTCTAGTTGTGGCGAGTGGGCGCTACTCTTTGTTATGGTGCGAGGGCTTCTCATTGTGGTGGCTTCTCTTGTTGCGGAGCATGGGCTCTAGGCATGCAGGCTTCAGTAGGCATGGTGCATGGACTTAGTAGTTGTGGCTCACAGGCTCTACAGCGCAGTCTTAGTAGTTGTGGTGCACGGGCTTAGTTGCTCCACGGCATGTGGGATCTTTCCAGACCAGGGCTCGAACCCATGTCCTCTGCATTGGTAGGCAGCTTCTTAACCACTGCACCACCTCTTATTGTGGTTTTAATTTGCATTTCCCTAATAGTTACTGATGTTGAACATCTTCTCAAGTCCTTCTTTGCCACTCTCATAGCATATTTGATAAAGTGTCTGTTCAAAATCTTGCCCAGTTTTTGTTATTATTTTCCTTTTTACCGAGTTATGAGGGTTTTAAGAAATACATTCTGGATACAAGCATTTATCCGATATGTGATGTGCAGAGTTTTTCTCCCCAGTCTGTGGCTGTCCTCTCTCTCATTCTCTTAACTGTGTCTTTCAAAGAGCAGAAGTTCTTAATTTTGATAGAATCAAATTCATGAACATTACCGGAAGCTAAGTGGATAAGAGAGTTAAGTACAATTACAATATAATAAGGTAAGTCCTATGATAAGGATTTGCCCTGGATTTACTCAGACTTAGGGAGTAACAAAGAGTTTCTGAAGGAGGAGATACTTGAGGAGGAGCTAACTGAGTAAAGCTGGAAATGGAGTTGCAGGCAAGAAAAGAACATGTGCACAGGCTATGAAAGAGTATGGTATATTTAACTATGAATATCTGTATGACTGGAGCATAGTGTGCATATGAAGACAAAATAGAAAATAAAATTAGGATGAAAACTGAGAAAACTTAGTTATGAAGGATCCTGTGCATTAAGGGGGTATGCCTTACTGCTAATAATTGTGGTTATATATGCATTTTTAAAAGATCATTTTGGAATTGTTGCTGAAAATGCATGGGGAATGGATGGGAGAGTTATTAGAGGCTGAGAGACCAGATAAGAAGTGTGAGAAGGACCCAGGACAAAAGTATTGATGCCTGGGGGACAGAGAAGTTGAATAACTATAAATAATTGGAAAATAGAATCAGAAAGATTTGGTTATCACTGTTTCCCAAGAGACTATGGAAGGAGTTAAATGTGGAATTTGGAAAAAAGGCATTTTTAAGCTTAAACAATATAAATGGTGTAGTCAAGGAGTAGAGATGCATAATTTGAAATTTCATTATTTGTATTATATGTTTTGTTTTGTGATGATTGATGAGATGGCTGGTAGATCAACATAGTCATTAGATTAGTAATAGACACTGTTAGTCAAGGAATAGGTGAAGCCCACTATACTCAGAATATATCCCCATATGTTTCGCAAATTGAAGATTATTTGGGATTCAAATCTTTCTAGAAGAATAATATTCAAATCTTTCTAGGAGAATAATATATTCTCCTGGTATTAGTATTGCAATTACTATCTCCTGTTTTCATAATGTAAGTTTAATTATTAAATAATCAGAGGAGCAATCTCAGGTGAGACAACAAATCTCCTAAGTGACCTGGGAGACAATGAGACTGTTCAAGTTGGAGTTCTAGTGATTGGAGGGAAGGGGAACTGACATATTTCTTTTTCTTCAGAGGTCATAACTATAGAGATCAGTGAAGTCAGAGAGAATGAAAGGCAAGTTTTATGTGTTTAGCTGGGCAATTGGTCAAATCAAAAGGTCAGCCCAGCTTGGAAGTAGTACTTTCCAGTTTCAGGCTAAGACGAGATAGTTAGTATAAAAGAAACAAAAGGTTTCTGAAAGAGGCTATCCTTAAAACAGTGTGAGAAACCCTGAACAAAGAGCCAACATAATGCAAGTTAAGGATTCAGGCAAAATGTCAGAGCAATGATGCATCTGTGGTGGGTACCACCCCAAGAATGGAGCTTAATAATAAACCAAGGTCAGAACTGTTCTCAAAGTATCGGGAGGCCCAACTAGCACAGGCAGAGAAGAAGGAAAACATGACCAGAGTCAGAGACTCGGGGAATGAGAAACAAGTCCAGATAATAACAGTCACAAGGGCATGAAGTACTTTTTACTACATGAATGCAAGGGAGAACAAGCATAGTTAACTGGTTAGGTGAGAAAGAAGGAAGTATTTCACTCCTTTAGTAGTGATCATCACTACTGCTGAAAAGAGAACTCTTGAGGAGGTGTTTTGAAACTGTTGTAAAGTAAAAATACAGAATCTGATCAAGATTTACAAAGCAGTAAGAGACTTACTCCACTTCACAAAAATTTGGTTATGTAGAATAAACTTACACTTTTTCCTCCCCTAGGGGAAAAAAAAGTTGAAAAATACTTAGCTGAAGACACAAGTAAACTTTAACAAACTTAAATCCAAAAGGTAATAAGAACTTCCTAGGAGAGAAGAGAATGACAGCTGCTTTCATTTCTTACAGAACAGTTTATGGTATTTATGGTACATCAAGTAGCTTTTTTCTTACATGAATGCACCACAAACAGGGGTAAAGGGAGACTAGCCAAATGTTTAATGGCTGTGTGTAGGCTGGAATGATAGATTATAATCTCATGGCACCCCAATCATAGAGGGAGTCTGCAACCCACCCTCTAACTCTTTCCCAAGGCCTGAACTAAGTACTCAAAAGTAGTATGTGAAAGGCAGGGAGTAAGGCAGGATTACTGGAAAAAAATCCCTTTAAGGATGCCAGGCCTTCTTCAGTTGCATCCCAACAATGCTCTGAAGGCTGGGGGCCGGGCAGCAGGATGGAGAGAGTTCTAGTGAAGCACAAAAAGACAGGCAAGACTGGGGGAGTAAAGAGCACAACCCATGGACATGCTGGAAGCTAAGCTTCTGAGCTAAGAGAGTAACAGTTTGGTGGATGGGCTGTCAGGTACAAAGTCATCTCCAGAGTTTTGCCAGTGCTAAAAACCCAAGCACATTTGAAGGACATGGTGAACTGATTCTAATTAACTTCTACAAAGCCCAGACTCAGCAAATCTAAAGATTCAATTGACTCAGACTTCCAAACAAGAAGCCTAATAGAAAAAGTGGAAAGGTATTTTTTAGGGTAAATATTATGTACTGTTCTCTTTTGTGCAATATCTAGCATACAGTAAGAATTATCAGATATGTGAAGGCACAAGAAAATGTGAGCCATGGTCAAAAGAGAAAATAGTTAATAGAGGCAAACACAGAAATGGCCCACATATTGGAATTATCTGAAAGGGATTTTAAAATTACTATAATAAATGTTATAGAATCTGTAGGAAAAGTGGACAACATGCATGAATAGACAGGGTATTTTGGCAAAGAGATGGGAACTGTTTAAAAAAACACAAATGAAAATGATAGAAATAAAATATCAGATATAAAAAGTCCACTTGGTAGGATTATTAGCAAACTGGACATAGCAGACGAAGTAATTCATAAACTTGAGACAGGTCAATAGAAATTATACAAACCAAATATAAAAAGCAAAAAAATGGGGGAGGGGGAGGGACAGATGGAAAAGAGTGTCCGATATCTGCAGGACAGTATCAAATGGTCTAGCATACATGTACTTGGAATCCAAGGAGAAGAAAAAAGGAGGGGACAGAAGAAGTAGTTGAGAGATAAATTGAGAAATCTCCAAAACAACTGACGATGTCAATCCATGTATTCAGCAAGCTCAGTGAATCCTAAAGAGCATAAAATTGAAAGAAAAACAAACCTAGAGAATCATAGCAAAAAAAATCTTAAAACCAGTCACAGAGGAAAGATACACATTACATGTAGGGGAATAATGATTAAAAAAAATTAATCACTAGTGATTTTTTTTATTTCAAAAACAACAGAAGCCATAGAAAATGGAATGGGATTTTTGAAGTGGTCTAAATATAAACAACATATATCAATTTAACTTCTGTATCTAGCAAAAAAACCCCCAAATATTTCAGCCAAAATAAAGCTATTTTCAGACAGACAAAAGCTGAGCAAATTCAGCTCCAGACATCTCTAGCAGAAATTCTAGAAGTTCTTCAGGCTAATGTGAAGTGATATAAGGTGAAAGTCCTGATATATGAATTAACATATAGAAATATTTTCTATTTTACTTATTTTATATGTATCCCATATATCATTTATCTATAGCTGTACATAGCTTTAAAAGATTATTGACTAAAATGAGTATGGTAGCAATATATTTTGGGTTATAATGTATGTAGAAGTAAAATATATGTCAACAAGGGCACAAAGTACAGGAGGGAATATAAATAGGATTATAGTGTTGCAGTGTTCTTGTATTTTTCTTTAAGTAGTAATTTATCATTTGAAGGTAAACTTTACAAATTGAAGATACATAAAGTAAATTGGAAAATATACCATGAAAACAATAAGCATAAGAATGATAGTATCACCATAATAATATCAGAAAAATAAAACTTCAAGGCAAAGAGTATTTCCAGAGATACAGAAGCATATTCATAGTGGTAAAAGTCTTCATTGTTTAAGAAGATATAATGGTTCTAAATATGCATGCAGCTACTAATAGAGCCTTAAAGCCACAAAGCAATATTTGACAGAATTAGGTGGAGAAATAGATAAATGTACAATAAATAATGTATAGAATATACACAGAAAATCAGGAAAAATATAGAAGATTTGAATAACATTATGTACTAACTTGACCTAATGGAGTTAATAGAATGTAATACCCATCAACTAAAAGTACAAATTCCTTTCAATTTCACAAAGAACATTCAGCAAGACCAATCATTGACCAATCCTATGCTAGCATCTTAAAAAGTCTCAATAAATTTCACAAGATCAGAAACATAGAGTATATGTTCTATGATCACAAATTAGAAATCAGTAACTGAAAAATATCTTGAAAATGCCAAAATATTTAGAAATTAAGTGACTCACTTCTAAATAACCCATGAATCACAGGAGAAATCACAAGGAAAAATGAGAAGTATTTTGAACTTTATAGTGAGAACACAATATATCAAAATTTGTGGGATGCATCCAAAACACGAATAAAATGGAAATTTATAACATTAATTGTCTATATTAGAAAAGAAGAAAGATATATAGTGAATTAGCTAAGCTTCCACATTAAGAAATAAAATACAAAATTAAACCCAATTTAGGAAGAAGAAAGGAAATAATACATAGAAGAGCAGAAATTAATGAAACAGAAGATAAGAGAATTCCCTTGTGGTCCAGTAGTCAGGACTTTGCACTCTCACGGCTGAGGTCCCAGGTTCGATCCCTGGTCAGGGAACTAAAATCCCATAAGCCATGCAATGAGGCCAAAAAAAAAAAAAAAAAAAAAAAAAAAAAAAAAAAAAAAAAGCAAAAGGCA